>NC_135958.1:22191621-22491621 GCF_053455715.1 Rhinoraja longicauda | reverse complement strand
CATTCCCTCAGTACCAGTCCGTGCTCCCTCTGCCCCAGGTGTATACGCTTCCCCACACGTTTGCTGCACTCCCCCCTCAGGACCCTGCCTTGCCACCAGCAGTGCTGACCCCACAGTGTCTGTGATTTGGTAACATGGAAAGTGGAAGCTGCTTGCCCTGCTGGAAGCTACAGCTACCCGCACAGTGCTGCTCTTCACACTGGTGGTGGCACTGGAGGATTGAGGAAGGAAGTGGTTTTAGTCAGGGGTTTGTGGGCATGCAACGAAGCCGCGTCCTGCCTCAGCAAAACACAAAGTGGGAACTAAAATAGCTTCCTCTATTTTAAAAGTGCATGGAACAAATGATAGACACAAATGCTGAAGTAACTGACCCAAAACATCACCTATTCCTGACCCAAAACGTCACCTATTCCTTTTCTCCAGAGATGCTGCCCGACCCCTGAGTTTCTCCAGCATTTCCAAGTTCACAAGTTACAGGAGCTGAGTTAGGCTATTTGGCCCATCAAGTCTACTCCACCATTCAATCATGGCTGATCTATCTTTCCCTCTCAACCCCATTCCCTTGCCTTCTCCCCGTAACCCCTGACACATGTACTGATCAAGAATCTGTCAATCCCCGCCTTAAAAATATCCAATGACGGCCTCCACAGCCGTCTGTGGCAATGAATTCCACAGATTCACCACGCTCTCATTAAAGAAAGTCCTCCTCATCTCCCTTCTAAAGACCTCCGTTTATTGTGAGGCTGTGCCCTCTGGTCCTAGACTCTCCCACTAGTGGAAACATCCTTTCCGTTCAGGCCTCAATGAGATCCCATCCCCCCCCCCCCCTTCCCTCTCATCCGTCTAAATTCCAGAGTATAGGCCAGGGCCTTCAAATGCTCAACATATGTTAACCCAATCATTCCTGGCATCAATCTCGTAAACATCCCTGCAACTCTAGCACATCCCTCCTCAGATAAGGGGCCCAAAACTGCTCACAATACTCCAAAAGTGGTCTGACCAGTGCTTTATAAATCCTTAGCACTACATCCCTGTTTTTATATTCTAGCCCTCTCAAAATAAATGCGGGCATTGCATTTGCCTTCCTTACTACCATCCAATTCGACTTGCAAATTAACTTTGTGGGAATCCTGTACCAGCGCTCCCAAGTTCCATTCTGTGTCTACCTTCAGTATAAACCAGCATCTGCAGTTCCTTCCTGGAACATAGAACAATATAACACAGGAACAGACCCTTCAGCCCACAATGCCTGTGTCAAACATGATGCCACAAGTCCATCTCTTACCTGCCTGCACATAATCCATATCCCTCCATGTCATTGTGCCCATCCAAAAGTCTCTTAAATGCCACTATCGTATCTGCCTCCATCATCACCCCTTGGCAGCGTGTCTCGGACACCCACTACTCTCTGTTAAAAATAACTTCCCCACACACATCTCCTTTAAGCTCTGCCCCTTTCACCTTAAAATAATGCGCTCTACCCTTTGATATTTCTATTCCAGGATAAAGGTTCTGACTGTCTCCCATATCTATGCTTCTCATAATTTTATATACGTCTATCTGGTCTCCTCTCAATCTCTGGCATTCCAGACTAAACAATCAAAGTTTTCCCAACTTCTCCCTGCAGCAAATACCCACCAATCTAGGCATAATAATTCTGGTAAACCTCCTCTGCACCCTTTCCAAAGCCTCCAAAGCCTCCACATCTTTCCTTAATGGGGCAACCAGAACTGCACGCAGTACTCCAAATAACGCATTACTTCACTTACACACTATTAACTGGCTCAGTAGTTTCCCCGTTCAACCATACACCATGGTGTTCCCTCAGTACCGCCCCTCCCAGTGCGGTGCTCCCTCAGTACTGATTAAGTGACAGATAGTGACACTACCCAAGGCGTTCACTAAGGGCAATGGCACATTGGGGAAAGGGAACAGGGAGGGGAGATTGAGGTAAAGGGGCTGAATGGTCAAGTCATTGTGCAATGGTCACTGCCTGCAATACCTTAGCGAGCCTGATGGTAGCGCCACTGAGCACGGTGGGGCTGCTCACAAGTTATTGGAGTAGAATTAGGCCATTTGGCCCATCGAGTTTACTCCGCCATTCAATCATGCCTGATCTCTGCCTCCTAATCCCATTTTCCTGCCTTCGCCCCACAAACCTTGACACAGTTCTAATCAAGAATTTGTCTATCTCTGCCTTACAAATATCCACTGACTTGGCCTCCACAGCCCTGTGGCAATGGAGTTCCACAGATGAACGATCCTCTGACTAAAGAAGTTCACCTCCTTTCGAAAAGAGGCCTTTTTATTTTGAAGCTATGACCTCTGGTCCTAGACTCTCCCACCAGTGGAAACATCCTTTCCACATCCACTATATGCCTTTCCTATTCTGTAAGTTTCAATGAGTTCCCCCCTCAACCTTCTAAACTCCAGCGAGTAGAAGAGGCTCAGTGCTGTCAAACACTCATCATATGCTAACCCACTAATTCCTGGAATCATTCTTGTAAACCTCCTCTGGACCCTCTCCAGAGCCAGTACATCATTCCTCAGATATGGGGCCCAAATTTGCTCACAGTACTCCAAATGTGGTCTGACCAGCGTCTTATAGAGCCTCAGCATTACATCTCTGTTTTTGTATTCCAGTCTTCTTGATAAAAATGCTAGCATTGAAATTGTCTTCCTTACTACCGATTCGACTTGTAAATTAATAAGTCCCTTTACACCTCCGATTTCTGGATTCTCTCTCCATTTAGAAAATAATCTCCGCCTTTATTCTTATTACCAAAATGCATGACTCTGCACTTTACGATACTGAATTTCACCTGCCACTTCTCTGCCCACTCTCCCAACCTGTCCAAGTCCATCTGCAGGGTACTTGCTTCCTCTACACTGCCTGCCTCCTCCACCTATCTTAGCATCATCTGCAAACTTGGTCACAAAGCCTTCAATCCCCTTATCCAAATCGACCTTGTCCACCGACTACCACCACTGCCACCTGCAGGTAGTCGGTATTCCTGCAGGACAATGTCTACCTGCTGATTAGCAAAGGTAAGAAATTCTGTGGCAACAGGGAACAGCAGATGTTGGTTTACACAAAAGCTACAAAGTGCTGGAGTAACTCAACGGGTCAGACAGCATCTCTGGAGAAAAGGTGACATTTCGGGTCATACTAGTCAGGGGAAAGGGAAACAAGAGATATAAACAGTGATATAGAGATATAGAACAAATTAATGAAAGATATGCAAAAAAAGTAACGATGATAAAGGAAACAGGCCATTGTTAGCTGTGGCCTAGGTGAAAACGAGTTATGTTCTACGAGACTCAACAAGACGACTTTGAAGGTAGTAGAACAACTTGGGTAGGGGAGGGGTTCAGAGAGGGTTGCAGGGATTACTTGAAGTTAGAGAAATCAAATTCATACCTCTGCCCACGCGTGATATGAGGTGCTGCCCATATAGCTGGCATGGGAACTGGCCCTTCGGCCCACAATGTCCATGCTGAACATGATGCCAAGTTAAACTAATCTAGCCTGCCTGCTAAGATCCATATCTTAGATCCAATCTATAGAAGGGTCCCGACTTGAAATATCACCCATTGTATTTCTCCAGAGATGCTGCCTGACCCGCTGAGTTACTCCTGCAGACTGGGTTGACTGTTCAAGACTTCTGGGTGGGATTCGAAACCTCTCTCACCCAGAACAGCAAGTGCTGGTACTGAGCTTTGACCGGTGCCACTCACAGTTTGACTTTAGACTTTAGCGATACTGTGCGGAAACAGGTCCTTCGGCCCACCGAGTCCACGACGACCAGCAATCACCCCGTACATTAACACTATCCTACACACTTGGCGCAATTTTGCAGAAGCCAATTAACCTACGAACCTATACGTCTTTGGGGTGTGGGAGAAAACCGGAGCACCCGGAGAAAACCCACGCAGTCACAGGTAGAACTCACTACATTCAGCACCCGAGGTCAGGATCGAACCCAGGACTCTGGGACTGTAAGGCAGCACAGTGCCGCGAGGGTAGAGTTGCAGCCTTACAGCCCCAATTGTGCCGTACAATTGCAGGTACAATGACAATCTTATTAGCAGCAGCATCACTGGCAGACGGGCTCAGACAACACACAAAAAACATAAATTCTAACGACAGACAAAATAAAGATTGTGGAAAAAAACATGACATTTGTGGAAATTAATAATTAGATATCAAGTCCACGTTGGTGCAGGAGGTGGTCCGTGGTATTCTGAGGTTGGTACAGGCAGCACGTAGTCAGGATCGAACCCGAATCTCTGGCACTGTAAGGCAACAACTCTACTGCCACTGTGCCACCCAGAGAGGCTGCTTCTGTTCACAGTAAGGGTAGGTCCAGAGAGGGGGAGGGGGTAGGGAGGGAGAGGGGGGAAGAGCAAAGCTTTGTTGCAAGTGGGGACGATTCCATTTTGTAAAGAGAGTGATGGAGGTTGCGGTGCATTTCCTGCCGACCTTAAATTGGAGATGGGAGGGGGGGTGGGAAAGAGATTCCAACCACTGACACCTGTTTCCTGCAGAGGGGAAAGTTAGTAATTGGGTGTAAAGTCTTTACCCAAACACATTCCCAACAAGCACGACTGTTACATTTGGTCTTTATTTGACAATGATACCACAAAGAGACTCTGTACAAGTGGCTCCACAACACCTGGTAAAAATCTAAACAAATCTACAAACAAAATACAGCTCTAAAGGGCAGAGAGAAAAGTGATCAAAAAATTACAAAGACCACAACACAGGACATTGAAACACTCACCTCCCATTAAACCCAGATTTCGAGAATTCATGTTTGGACAGGGTCGACGTGCTTTGACCTTCAGTCAGTCCAACAAATTGAACTGCATCCTGCCTTCAACCCCTCACCCCACCAAAACATGGGCAGTTTTCAAAAAGAGATTGGGGCAACATAATGACCCCAATCTCCCTTTTATTCCTCCCCCCCCCAGCTTTCTCTCCCCGTCCCTTTTCATCCACATCCCTCCCTCCGGCTCTACGTATCACTCCTCCTCCTCCTCTCTCCTCATCTGAAACCCCTTTGTCCCCTTTTCACCTGCAGCCTTTGTCACTTACTCAACCCATCTTAAAGACCTTTGTGTTTTTAAAATCCTGCAGGGAAAAATCGGTTTGTTATTGCGATCTGAAACTTTCCAGTCCCTAACCCCTTTTCCCCACAGAGGCCGCTGCTTGTAGAAGATGGAACTGCAAGCACGGGATCAGGCCCCTCAGCCCACTGTCTGTGCTGAACATGATGCCAAGATATACCAATCGCAAACACGAGTTTTCCTTACACGACTTTCCATAACGCTAGTTTCTTAGGACTGTAATTGTCATGTTATAGCACAACTACCTGTACCGTGCCTCACATTGGACCCCAATCTCTACCCTGTCCAGAAACACAAAGGCTTGTCATGGTTAGTGAGGTCTAATTAATGGAAAAGGAAAATGTGGTTTACAAGACCAACTTTTGTCTCTTACGAGTTGCAATAGGCACTTAAGATGACGCTTGAAGCAGCTTACACTGCACGAAAAATAAAATAGCTTGGTCCTTTCTTCAACAAAGAACTATTTGGTTTACATGGCAAGACACCTGAGTGCTGGAGTAACTCAGCGGGTAAGGCAGCATCCCTGAAGGTGGAATGGTAACATTGTGACTCAGGACCCTTCTAAATAAATCTTTTAGGCAAAAGGTGTCCAAGGTTAGTATGGTGTGTGATCTCACCGTACGCTAGCACTATCCTACTCACTAAGGATAATCTACAGAATCCAAGTAACCTACAAATCAGTGCATCTTTGGATGTGGTCACGTGTAGAACATACAAACTCTGCACAGACAGCACCCATAGTCAGGATCAGACCTGGGTCTCTGGCGCTGTGAGGCAGCAACTCTACCGCTGCACCACTGTGCCGCCCGAGTTCTGAAGAAATTCAGTCTGAAGAAGGGTCAAGACACAAAATGTCATCTATCCACGTTCTCCACAGATGCTGCCAGACCCGCTGAGTTACTCCAGCACTATTTTTCTTTGTAACCCAGCACCTACGGTTCCCTGTTTCTAATCTATTGTTTAGAAGACAACTCTTCACTACAGATTCCACCAAGTGTGGTGACATTGGGCAACTCTAAACATGGGCGGCAGCTCACCACTGACGCCTGGTGGTGAGAAGAGAGTATTGCTGTGACGTTCCCTCCACCATCTCCCTCCCTGCAAATTTAATTGGTGCTTGGGAATGTTATGACTGCTCTTCAAAGTCGCTATTCCATTATAACATCGCTGGGTCAATTCTGGGCACCCCACAGATACAACATGTTTGAGTTTAGATATTTTTGAGATACAGCGTGGAAATAGGCCCTCCGACCCACCGAGTCCAGCGATCACCCTTTCACACTAATTCTATGTTATCCCACTTTCTCATCCACTCCCTACAAACTCAGAGGCAATTTACAGGCCCTTCAGCCCACTGAGTCTGTGCCGACCAGCATACACTAGCACTATCCTACACACTAGGGACAAATTTACAATTTTACCAAAGCCAATTAACCTACAATCCTGTACATCTTTGGAGTGTGGGAGGAAACCGGAGCACCCGGGGAAAACCCACGTGGTCACAGGGAGAACGTACAAACTCCATACAGACAGCACTCCGTGCAGACAATGGTCCTGGCACGACCTGCCGCTCCCTCCTGCTGACGCTCAGAAGTTTGGACAAAGCTGCTGAACAAAACTCTGAACCTGTAAGAATCAGCAACACAGGACTGCATTCCTTTAACACCCCCTTAGCTGTTTCACAGCCACTGAACATAGAACAGTACAGCACAAGAACTGGCCCTTTGGCCCACAATGTTCGTGCCAAACATGATGCCGTTAAACTAATCTCCTCTGCCTGCATGTAATCCCTGTCCCTCCATTCCCTACACTTCCATGTGCCTGTATAAAAGCCTCTGGAACGCCACTATCGTATCTGTCTCCACCACTACCCCTGGCAACACATTCCAGGCCCCCGCCACTCTGTGATTGGATTATCATTAATCGGACTTTACTGGATTTTATCTTGCACTAAACGTTATTCCCATAATCCTGTACATGCCCACTGTGGGCAGCTCGATTTAAATCATGTATAGTCTTTCCACTGGCTGGGTAGCACGCAACAAAAAGCTTTACACTATACCTGGGTTCATGTGAAAATAAAATAAACTAGTGGAAAGGTTTATAGGGATGTTAGGGACGAAAATAAAATAAACTAGTGGAAAGGTTTATAGGGATTGCCAAATGCAAATGGGGCAAATGGGACTAGCCCAGAATACCAACGGTCGGGATGGACAAGATACTGTCCATATCCTGTTTCCAAGTTGTCCAGCTCTGTGACTCTATAAGTTGACACTGACATTGACAGAAGAGCACTTTGGAACAATTGTTGATGGTGCTTTCGAAAAAATGCAAGTCACTGTCTTTATACATTTATGAACAGATACATTAACAATTCTGATTCAGTAACTCTGTCTAGTAATAAATAGTCAGCTATTAACAGCTCCGAGGGCATTATTGCAAAACACTCAGACAATCATTGACGGGAAGGCAAGGCGGGCGTGGAGAAGTGTAAGAAGGAACTGCAGATGTTGGTTTAAACCAAAGATAGACCCAAAAAGCTGGAGTAGCTCAGCGGGACGGGCAGCATCTCTGGAGAGAAGACCCGAAAGGTCACCCATCCCTTCTCTCCAGAGATGCTGCCTTTCCCGCGGAGTTACTCCAGCTTTTTGCGCCTATCTGTGAGCATGGAGATGATTGAAGTCCCACCACAGCCGTGTGTGGATCACCACTGGGATTGGCGGAGCCAGCCCGCCAGCAACCTGCCCGCCAATGATAACCAGGAACGCCACCGGAGATGTGGTGAGGCTGAGGAGTGTGGGATGCCAGGGAAAGGCAACTCCCGGTCAGCTCAGGACTCGCTCCTCTCCCTTTCCAAATCAAGGTCAGGTTGAAGGAGAACAGCGGCCTGCACGGTTACCAAGTCCATTGCAGAATGCATCGTCGCAACTGTGCCTGCGGTTGATGTTGGCGTCTGAGCCGCAGGTCCAGAGGCTCACCGGCGGGTAATGCATCGCTGGCGGTGCTCCTGCTGCACAGCGCAGCCTCGGGGGGAGGTAAACAGACATGCAGCAGCATCGCCATAGCAATGCCAACAACTCCTCACTCATCATCAATGGGAGGTCAGAAAGCAGGCGGGGAACTTGCTCACCCCGTAAATAGGCAACGCTGGGGATCGGGGCGTCTCACACACACGCACACTCACACTCACACACACACTCACTCAAGCAATCACTCAGACCAGCTCACACAAACACACCCTCACACAGACACTTTCACAGCCATGCTCATATACTCACCCTCACTAACACACTCATGCTCACTCTCACATGCACACTCATGCTCACTCTCACATACACACTTATGCTCACTCTCACAAGCACGCTCACTCTCACACAAGCGCGCCCGCACTCTCACACATAAACACACTCAAGCTCGTGTCCTCACCCGCTCACACTCACTCTGGTGTGACGGGGTGAATCAGAGCAGAGAATGGGGACATGGTCCATTCTGGGAGGCACAAGGAACTGCAGACGCTGGAATCTGGTGCAAAAAGACAGAAAGTGCTGGAGGATCTCCGCGAGTCAGGCAGCGTCTGTTGTGGGGACGGACAGGCCACATTTTTCCACCTTCAGATTGCAGAAGTCCCCTGATCCAGGGTGAAATCTCTGGCAGCGACGGCAGCTCCCATCCACGGGCCATTCCCGGAGATCGCCCGGCCCCTCAGCCCCTCGCTCACTCACTGCCCCCTCGCAGGCTCCATGCTGAGGGGGAGAAGGTGGTGGGGGGGAGGAAGGGATGGTGAGGGGGGATGGTGGGGGGAGGAAAGGAGGGGCGGTAGAGGAGTGGGGGCAGATGACCTTCACTCCTCCTGCCTCTGTACCTTGTGCTGGGTAGGGGGGGGGGGAGAGTGAGAGGGAAGGTGGGGAGGGGGGAGAGTGAGAGGGAAGGTGGGGGTGAAGGAGGGGGGGGGTGAGGGGAGTAGAAGAGGGGAGGGGGCAGCTCCCTCACTCATCGAGCCGCTGTACCTCAGGCCGTCCCTCCACCTCCCCGCGGGACTCGGATCGTGCCCGCGTGTACTCACTGGCCTGCACGGCCACCGGCCGCCGGTCACTCAGACGCCAGACCCTGACCGCCAGGTACGAGTTGAGCAGGTAGGCAGCGGCGGACAGGTACCCAAACACCTGCAGGGGGTGGGGAGAGGGAGAGAGAGGGGGGTGGGGAGAGAGAGAAGGGGGTGGGGAACGAGAGAGAGGGGGGAGAGCGAGAGAGGGGGGAGAGAGGGGGTGGGGAGAGGTGGGGAGGGGGGGGTGGGGTGAGAGGAGGGTGGGGTGAGAGGGAGGTGGGGAGAGAGGGCGGGTGGGGAGAGGGGCGTGGGTGGGGATAGGGGGGTGGGGAGAGGGGGGTGGGGTGAGAGGGAGGTGGGAAGAGAGGGCCGGTGGGTGGGGAGAGGGGCGTGGGTGGGGATAGGGGGGTGGGTGGGGATAGGGGGGTGGGTGGGGAGAGGGGGTGGGTGGGGAGAGGGGGGGTGGGGAGAGGGGGGGTGGGGTGAGAGGAGGGTGGGGTGAGAGGAGGGTGGGGTGAGAGGGAGGTGGGAAGAGAGGGCGGGTGGGGAGAGGGGGTGGGTGGGGAGAGGGGGGGTGGGGAGAGGGGGGGTGGGGAGAGGTGGGGTGGGGAGAGGGGGAGTGGGGAGAAAGAGGGGAAACGTTATTCCTTGGAGGGCAGGAGGATGAAGGGTGATCTTCTGGAGGTGTACAAGATCATGGGATCAGGTGAATGAGGACGTAGTTGAGGCTGGTACGATAATCACATTTAAAATACATTTGGACAGGTACAAGGATAGGAAAGGTTTAGAGGGATTTGGGCCAAGCACGGCCAGGTGGGACTAATATGGATGGGGCAGGTTGGCCAGCATGTGTGGGTTAGGCCGAATGGCTTGTTTCTGTGCCGCGTGATTGTGACTAGAGAGAGGACATTCTGCTGGTTGTCGGAAAGAACGTAAATATACAGGTCAGGCATTTGACATTGACAGCATTTAGGCAGCTCCATCGTGTTGGGGGGGGGGGGCTCCCCCGAGATCACAGGTTAGGGGGCACACTCCTTGGGATCACAGGTCAAGAGGCACACTCCCCGGGATCACAGGTCAGGGGCACACTCCGCAGGGTCACAGGTCAGAGGGCATACTCCCCAGGGTCACAGGTCAGGGGGCATACTCCCCAGGGTCACAGGTCAGGGGGCACACTCCCCAGGGTCACAGGTCAGGGGGCATACTCCCCAGGGTCGCAGGTCAGGGGCGCACTCCCTCGGGGTCACAGGTCAGGGGGCACACTCCCTGGGGTCACAGGTCAGGGGGCACACTGCCTGGGGTCACAGGTCAGGGGGCACACTCCCCGGGTTCACAGGTCAGGGGGCACACTCCCCAGGGTCACAGGTGAGGGGGCACACTCCCCCACATCACTGGCCGGCTCCCCGGATTTCAGGGGGGTCTGTGGACATCGGGTCACTCACCAGAGCGGCCATCTCCCCGCTCCTCTTGTGGTTCATGGTGGTGAGGACAATGGAGGCAATGAGGAAGAGCAGCGCACTCAGGATGGTGTTGATCAGGTCCTGAGGGGCAAGCAGACAGTGTGAGGACCCTGGCAAAGGAATGCACGCTCTGAGACCCCACCTCAACTCAACCTGGCCTTCCTGACCATCACACCAACCACACATGCCCGGAGACCCCACCTCAAGTCAACCTGCTTGCTCCTCACCACCATGCCAACCACACAGCTTGAGGAACAAGAAGACTGCAGTGTCTGAGAAACAGAACACTCTCTAACTCCATGTACATCTCCCATCCCCATGATCCTATTCCCCTTTTAAACCCCCCCCCCATTTCCTGACACCTCCCCTTTCCACTCACTTTACATTTCACTCCTCCTTTCCTCTCCGTATCTGATGTCCTTTTATCTCCTTTTCACCTCCAGCCTTTGTCACTTACTCCACCCATCTGCCTATCACCCCTTCACCTGTATCCACCCATCTGCCTATCACCCCCTCACCTGTATCCACCCATCTGCCTATCACCCCCTCACCTGTATCCACCCATCTGCCTATCACCCCCTCACCTGTATCCACCCATCTGCCTATCACCCCCTCACCTGTATCCACCCATCTGCCTATCACCCCCTCACCTGTATCCACCCATCCGCCTATCACCCCTTCACCTGTATCCACCCATCTGCCTATCACCCCCTCACCTGTATCCACCTATCAATCGCTAGGCTTTGTCACTTACTCCACCCATCTGCCAATCACCCCCTCACCTGTATCCACCTATCAATCGCCAGGCTTTGTCCCACCCCCTTTTGCAGCTTTCACCCCCCTACTCTGTCAGTCTGTAGAAGGGTCTCGACCCGAAACATTGTCTGTCCATTTCCCCCCACAAATGCTGCCTGACCTGCTGAGTTACTCCAGTTTATGTTCTTTTATGTAAATCAGCATCTGCTGTTCTTTGTTTCTAGGTGAGAACTATACTCTGCCCCCTGTATCTTCCTCTTTGTTCTACCTGTTGTACGTGTTTAACTTGATTGTATTGAGGTATAGTATTATCTGAACTGATTGGATAGCATGCAAAACATAGCTTTTTACTGTACCTCAGTAAACATCAATAAACATGATGACTTACTGCCACTCTGCAAAAAGATCCCCCTCGGGTTCCTATTAAATCTTTCCCCTCTCACCTTAAAACTGTGCCCTCTGGTTCTTGATTCCCCCACCCTGAGAAGAAAGACTGTGTGCCTTAAGGGCGGCACAGTGGCACAGCGGTAGAGCTGCTAACTTACAGCGTCAGAGACCCGGGTTCAATCCTGACTATGGGTGACGTTTGTATGGAGTTTGTATATTCACTCTGTAACAGCGTGAGTTTTAGTTTAGTTTAGTTTAGAGGTACAGCATAGAAACAGCCCTTCGGCCCACTGAGTCCACGCCGACCAGCGATCACGCCGTACACTAGCACTATCCTACACACTAGGGACAATTTCACCAATTTCACCTCCACTATCACCCTGAGTACCGGCACACCACAAGGCTGTGTTTTGAGCCCCATGCTCTACTCCCTATTCACACACGACTGTGTTCCTGCATTCAACACCAACACCATTGTCAAGTTTGCAGACGACACAATGGTGATCGGGCTGATCTCCAACGGTAATGAAACAAACTACAGAGCGGAGGTGCAGAACCTGGCAGACTGGTGCTCAGATAACAACCTGTCCCTAAACACCTCCAAGACCAAGGAGCTGATCATCAACTTCCGTAGATCACACAACGGGGAATACGCTCCGATCTTTATCAATTGGGACAGTGTGGAGAGAGTGTCCAGCTTCACGTTTCTGGGCACTCACATTTCGGAGGATCTCATATGGTCCACTAACACCGCTGCACTGGTCAAGAAGGCGCAGCAACGACTGTTCTACCTGAGAACACTGAAAAAGTCTGGTCTGCCCCAACAGCTGCTGACGACCTTCTACCGCTGCGCCATAGAGAGCATCCTAACGCATGGCATCCTTGTGTGGTATCTCAGCTGCACGGAGGCATAGAGGAGAGCTCTTCAGCGGGTAGTCCATAGAGCTCAGAAGACTATCGGAACACAGCTACCAGCCTTGGAGGGCATCTACAACACACGATGCCTCAGAAAAGCCACCAGCATTCACAAAGACTCCTCACACCCCTGCAATAGTCTGTAGAAATTCTACCATCGGGCAGATGCTACAAGGCCTTCTACGCCCGCACCTCCAGACTCAGGAACAGCTTCATCCCCAGGGCCATAGCTGCTATGAACCGGTCCTGATGGTCACATCGCACAGCGAACCGGCACAGACCTACTTGAACTTTATTCTGTTTTAAAACAATTTCTAATTTTGTTTCACTGGGTTGTCTAAATTTATACTGATTAGCTAATTAATTTATTGCACCGTATGGGAGGCGCATTCCCAATCTCGTTGTACCCCTGTACAATGACAATAGAGATATATTGTATTGTATTGTATTTACAATTTTTACTGAAACATATTAACCTACAAACGTGTAGGTCTTTTCGTGTGAGACGAAACCGGAGCACCCGGAGAAAACCCACGCAGTCAGGGAGAACGTACAAACTCAGTACAGCCAGCACCCGTAGTCGGGCTCAAACCCAGGACTCTGGCGCTGTAAGACAGCAGCTCTACCACTGCGCATCCGTTCCTTTTCTCCAGGTGCTCCAGTTTCCTCACAAGAATGTAGGTTAATTGGCTTCAGTAAACTGGCCCTAGTGCTAGTGCACGGGGTGGACGGTGGTTAGCGTGGACACGGTGGGACGAAGGGCCTTTTTCCATGCTATATCTCTAAAACGAAAACTAAAAAACTAAAATTCCTTCAACGTATTTTGAATCTTTTAATTTCAAAGGTACCATCCACAACCCTAATCCCAGTTCAGTCAGCAGCGGGCGGGATCGCTGAGCTGGTGTCTGGAGGAGATGGTGCTGGGAAGGCCAGGAGGAAGGGGAGATGGTGCTGGGAAGGCCAGGCGGGGGGAGATGGTGCTGGGAAGGCCGACACTGAAGGGCGTCTCGGCTCCTCGTCAGAGCTCCTGTTACCGTGCCGACGGAAACATCTGGTTCGCAGACAGTGTGAACTCAGGGTGAGCGAGCCACCACATCTGGAAAGCGCTTCTTGTAAAAACCCAAGCCACACAGATATTAAACTTTTCCAACTGGGATTGTTGACATTTTTGTGGTTCAGCTTCAATGCCTGTGCCGAGGATGAAGTTCTTCCACTGGGCCTGGATCAGGAGGTAGCTCCAACCCTCACCGGGAGATGCCAGACAGCCTAGCCCCAGCCCCAGAAATCCATCCAAGCTGCTAAGTATCTTCCCAAATATCATGCCTTCCATGGCTCTGCCCACCACAACCCCACTCCACCGGGAACAAGTGTTGGCGAAATCACACCTGACTATGGCTGCTGTCCGTACGGAGTTTGTATGTGCTCCCCATGACCACGTGGGTTTTCTCCGGTTTCCTCCCACACTCCAAAGACGTGCGGGTTTGTAGGTTAATTGGCCCTCTGTACATTGTAAGTAACTAAATAAACTAGTGTACGGTTATACGCTGGTCAGCACGGACTCGCTGGGCCGAAGGGCCTGTTTCCGTGCTGTGTCTCTAATACTAAAAAGGGTGAGGGTGATAGACCTGCGGCACACACCCAGGCACCACCATCCCCGACCCGTGCACACACCCCAGCACCACCACCCCCCGTACACACACCCCAGCACCACCATCCCCGACCCGTGCACACACCCCAGCACCACCACCCCCCGTACACACACCCCAGCACCACCACCCCGACCCATACACACACCCCAGCACCACCACCCCCCGTACACACACCCCAGCACCACCACCCCGTGCACACACCCCAGCACCACCATCCCTGACCCATGCACACACCCCAGCACCACTACCCCGTGCACACACCCCAGCACCACTACCCCGTGCACACACCCCAGCACCACTACCCCTGAGACCCCCGTGCACACACCCCACCACCACTACCCCCGTGCACACACCCCAGCACCACCACCCCCGACCCATGCACACACCCCAGCACCACTACCCTGACCCATGCACACACTCCAGCACCACTACCCCGTACACACACCCCAGCACCACTACCCTGACCCATGCACACACCCCAGCACCACTACCCCGTACACACACCCCAGCACCACTACCCTGACCCATGCACACACCCCAGCACCACTACCCCGTACACACACCCCAGCACCACTACCCTGACCCATGCACACACCCCAGCACCACTACCCTGACCCATGCACACACTCCAGCACCACTACCCCGTACACACACCCCAGCACCACTACCCTGACCCATGCACACACTCCAGCACCACTACCCCGTACACACACCCCAGCACCACCACCCCGACCCATACACACACCCCAGCACCATTACCCCCTGCACACACCCCAGCACCACCACCCCGACCCATACACACACCCCAACACCACTACCCTGAGACCCCCGTGCACACACCCCAGCACCACTACCCTGAGACCCCCGTGCACACACTCCAGCACCACCACCCTGACCCGTAGACTCACCGTCAGGTTCCAGTTGATCTGCGGCACCTTGGTGTGAAGGTTGAGGCAGAACATCAAGAGCAAGACCCCAGTGACCACGAACGCTGTGCAGCTGACAAACTCAAAGAGGTACAGCCCGCCACAGGGAAGGCACTCCTTCACCGTCTCAATGCAGATGAAGGCAATCAGTGCCAGAAGCTGAAAGCAAGACAGGTTGATTGAATTGATCCATCGATTGATTGAAACGTAGAACTGTAGATGCAGGTTTGCACCAAAAATAGACACAAAGTGATGGAGTAACTCAGCACCTCTGGAGAAAAAGGATGTGCGACGTTTCGGGTCGGGACCCTTCTCCAGACTCAAGCTGTAGAAGGGTCCCGACCCGTAACGTCATTCATCCATTTTGTCCAGAGATGTTGCCTGACCTGCTGAGTTACTCCAGCGCTCTGTGTCTATCTTTGGTTGATTGAAAGGTGCAGCTTGGAAACAGGCCCTTCGACACACTGAGTCCGCGTCGACCATCGATCACCTGTTCACACCTCAGTACACCTGACAATAAATAATTCACTAAACTAAACCCCAGCACCCTCTCTACTGCCATCCACTGACACCATGTTATTGAAATCATTTATTCACAAAATGCTGGAGTAACTCAGCAGGTCAGGCAGCATCTCAGGAGAGAAGGAATGGGTGACGTTTCGGGTCGAGACCCTTGGTTCCCACCTCTATCACCTCCTCTGGCAGCTCATTGCAAATACATGATTAACCCACCCTCGGTTCCCTGCTCCAACACACATCAGGAAATGCAAATCGACCTTCAGCTCATTTGAATTCAGTTGAAACTATGCAAATCAAAAACTGTAAAAGGACGGTACTGCAGATGCTGGTTTATATCAAAGATATACACAGAGTGCTGGAGTAACTCAGCAGGTCAGGCAGCATCTCGGGAGGAAAAGGATGGATGACGTTTTGGGTTGCGAAGAAACCCGAAGAAAGGTCCTGATCTGAAACGTCACCTAATCATGTTCTCCACAGATGCCTCCTGACCCACTGAGTTACTCCAACACTTTGTGTCTGTCAAATGAAAAACTGGTCCTCGTAGACAAGGTGAAGTTGTCCGGTTATTTTCCGTCCATTCGAGGGGTGTAGGCTTCGCTAACCTTTAATGTCCATCCCACCTTCAATGTCCATCCCACCTTCAATGCCCATCCCACCCTCAATGCCCATCCCACCCTCAATGCCCATCCCATCTTTAATGCCCATCCCACCCTCAATGCCCATCCCATCTTTAATGCCCATCCCACCTTTCATGCCCATCCCACCTTTAATGCCCATCCCACCTTTAATGCCCATCCCATCTTTAATGCCCATCCCATCTTTCATGCCCATCCCACCTTTAATGCCCATCCCACCTTCAATGCCCATCCCACCTTCAATGCCCATCCCACCTTTAATGCCCATCCCACCTTTCATGCCCATCCCACCTTTAATGCCCATCCCATCTTTAATGCCCATCCCATCTTTAATGCCCATCCCATCTTTAACGCCATCCCACCATTAATGCCCATCCCATCTTTAACGCCATCCCACCATTAATGCCCATCCCATCTTTAACGCCCATCCCACCTTTAATGCCCACCCCCAACTGGCCAGGAGCTGAGGGGAAATACAAGTGTCAACAGTGTGGCACAGCGGTGCAGCGGGTAGAACCGCTGCCTCTCAGCACCAGAGACCCGGGTTCAACCCTGAGCTGGGGTGCTTTCCATGTGGAGGATGCACGTTCTCCCTGTGACCGTGTGGATTTCCTCCGGGTGCATCAGTTTCCCCACCATGTCCCAAAGGTGTGTGGGTTTGTAGGTTAATCAGCCTCTGTAAAAGGCCCCCCAGTGAGTAGTGCATGCATGTGAAAGTGGGATAACATAGAACTAACGTGAGGAGATGATCGATGGTCGGCGTGGACTCTGGGCCGAAAGTCCTGTTTCCACGCTGTATCTCAAAACTAAACATTAGTGGATCTGGAGTTACTTAGACTCTTACACAGGGACGGAAGATTTATTTCCCTGAAGGTCATCACTGAACCAGGGAGCTTTTTTAATGACAGGGGATTTATTAATTTGCTTGAAGTTAAATTAGCCAGCTGCTATGATGAGATTAAAGTGATTCTCTGGATGAATGGTCCTGAGCTGACCATGGAGTGACTGTGTTAACCACCACACTGCTGTACAAGCCCGCCTGCCTCACTGGTGGTGTCTGGAAGGCAGTACGAGGAGTGGGGCACTCGAGCCCAGTTCAACATGTCACACCAGATCCCTGCTGTCTCTTCTGTGCCAGTTCCCCCGAGCCCTCGGTTCCTCAATCTGTCAACAATTTAGCTGTCTCCACCTTAAATGTATGGTCTGATCCGACCTCCACCACCGTCTGGGACAGAGATTTGGGAGATTCACCATCCTGGAGTCCTGGAGTCACACTGCACAGAAACAGGCCAATCAGCCCAGCTCACCAATGCCGACCAAGTTGCCTCAACTACTCCCACCTGCCCACATTTGCCTCATATCCCTCTAAACCTGTCCCTGTGTCTTTTAAATGCTTTTGCCGCACCTGCCTCAACTACCCCCTCTGACAAAATGTGTACAAAGGATCCTGTCTTAGGAACGGTTCCAACCCGAAACATTACCCACCCTTTTTCTCCAGAGATGCTGCCTAGCCCGCTGAGTTACTCCAGTACTTCGTGTCTACCCCCTCTGACAGCTCATTCCATATCCCCACCACTCAACTTTGCGAAAAAGTTGCCCCTCGGGTTGCTATAAAATCTTTCCCCACTCACATTATATCTATGTCCACTGGTTCTTGATTCCCCAAGTCTTAGAAAAAGACCCTGTGAATTCACCCTATTCCCCTTATGATTTTATACATCTCCAAATGATTACCCCCTCAGCCTCCTGCGCTCCACAGAATAAAGTCCTAATCATCTTCTGGGAGAGAAAAGATACCGGTGACAATAACATACATCAGGTAACATAAACCCACCCTAAGCTCTGAAAAGTTCTGTTTGCATGCTATCCAGTCGTCATCCTGTACATGAGAAGAATCAAGCCACCCACAAGCACAACAGGTAGTGCAAAGAGCCAAATACCAAAGTGCAGAATATAGTGTGATAGTGTCACAGTTACAGAGAAAGTGCAGATTAAAAAAGTGCAAGGTAGGTAGGTTGGAAGATCGGGATTACACCCTAGCTTATGGGAGGACCATTTAGTAGTATGCTAAGAGCGGGGAAGAACTGTTCCTGAATCTGATGGGATGTGCTTTCAAGCTTTTGTATCTTCTGCCCGACAGGAGAGGGGAGAAGAGGGAATGACTAGGATGGGAGTGGTCCCTGATTGAATTAGCACTGTCTGTGGTATTGGTTTAATAATGTCGTGCGCACCAAGTTGCAGTGAAATACCCCCAACAAGCCATTGCCCCCAGTGAGAAGTCACACCTCAGCTGGAGTATTAACCCTGACACCGTGATACTTGCACCTGACACAGACAACGGAATGAATGTTGTGAGCTCAGAACACCCAGACTCAGGCTGAATACACTGTGTGCAGTAGCTGTGATGGAAAGTCTCTCATGATCCGGTCATTGGAAATCACCAATCACTGTACATGATTACAATCAAGCCACCCACAGAGTACAGATACAGGATAAAGGGGATAAAGTCTGATTAAAGATAGGTGGTAGGTCAAGCCCATTCTCAAGGTGGTGATAGAACGGTTCAGTTGCCTGATAACAACTGGGAACAAACTGTCCCTGAATCTGGAGGTGTGTGTTTTCACACTTCTGTTCCTCTTGCCTGATGGGAGAGGGGAGGTGATTCACAATAGACCACGCCACTCGTACTGCACTTAGGAGAGTGAACAGAATGCTATTGTTTGTCTCAGGGGAATTGAATATATAAGTAGTGAGGTTAAATTTCAATTATAAAGGGCATTGATGAGAATACAGTCTTGCAGCAGGGAAACAGACCCTTCAGCCAATCCCATCCATGCCAACCAAGCTGCTCCATCTACACTGGTCCCACCTGCCCAGTGGGTGAGGAAAGATTTAATATATAAATATGAAATATTAAATATAATCAAACCCAATCAAACATATGGATCTGGGAGATTAGATAATAGACAATAGGTGCAGGAGTAGGCCATTCAGCCCTTTGAGCCAGCACCGCCATTCAATGCGATCATGGCTGATCACTCTCAATCAGTACCCCGTTCCTGCCTTCTCCCCATACCCCCTCACTCCGTTATCCTTAAGAGCTCTATCCAGCTCTCTCTTGAAAGCATCCAACGAACTGGCCTCCACTGCCTTCTGAGGCAGAGAATGCCACACCTTCACCACTCTCTGACTGAAAAAGTTCTTCCTCATCTCTGTTCTAAATGGCCTACCCCTTATTCTTAAACTGTGGCCCCTTGTTCTGGACTCCCCCAACATTGGGAACATGTTTCCTGCCTCTAATGTGTCCAATCCCCTAATTATCTTATATGTTTCAATAAGATCCCCCCTCATCCTTCTAAATTCCAGTGTATACAAGCCTAATTGCTCCAGCCTTTCAACATACGACAGTCCCGCCATTCCGGGAATTAACCTAGTGAACCTACGCTGCACGCCCTCAATAGCAATAGATTCACTATTCTAGAGTCATACAACACGGAAACAATCACTGTACATGATTACAATCAAGCCATCCACAGAGTACAGATACAGGATAAAGAGGATAAAGTCTGATTAAAGATAGGTGGTAGGTCAAGCCCGTTCTCAAGGTGGTGATAGGATGGTTCAGTTGCCTAATAACAACTGGGAAGAAACTGTCCTTGAATCTGGAGGTGTGTGTTTTCACACTTCTGTTCCTCTTGCCTGATGGTAGAGGGGAGAAGAGGGAGTGGCCTGGTCCTGGATGATGCTGGTGGCCTTGCCGAGGCAGCGTGAAGTGTGGATGCAGTCCATGGAAGGGAGATTGGTTTGTGTGATGGTCTGGGCTGCGTCCACAACTCTCCGCGATTTCTTGCGGTCTTGAAAGTGCCAACAAGACAAAGAGAGGTGTGAAGGGCAGCAAGAGGCAGACTGCACAGAGGTCTGCAGAGGGATACGATCGATGAAGTGAGTGGTGGACACTGGCAGGGGAGACTCTAGGAAGTGGCAGCTGCAAAGAGCTCCAGGTGTTCTGGTGTACGATTCACAATAGACCACGCCACGCGTACTGCACTTAGGAGAGTGAACAGAATGCTATTGTTTGTCTCAGGGGAATTGAATACATAAGTAGTGAGGTTAAATTTCAATTATAAAGGGCATTGATGAGAACACAGAGTCTTGCAGCAGGGAAACAGACCCTTCAGCCAATGCCGTCCATGCCAACCAAGCTGCTCCATCTACACTGGTCCCACCTGCCCAGTGGGTGAGGAAAGATTTAATATATAAATATGAAATATTAAATATAATCAAACCCCATCAAACATATGGATCTGGGAGATTCATTATTCTAGAGTCATACAACACGGAAACAGGCCTTAAGCCCAGCTCATCCATGCCAGCCAAGATGGGCGGCACAGTGGCTCAGCGGTGGAGTTGCTGCCTTGCAGGGCCAGACAACCGGGTTCGATCCTACCTACAGGTGCCGTCTGTACGGAGTTTGTATGTTCTCCCTGTCATCACGTGGGTTTTTCGCATTCCAAAGACATACAGGTTTGTGGGTTAGTTGGCTTCTGTAAATTGTACATTGTCTCTAGTGTGTGAGAAAGAACTAGTGTACGAGATGATCGCTGGTCGGTGCGGACTCAGTGGGCAGCACGGCACGTTTCCATGCTGCATCTAAACTAAACTAAAATGTCCAATCTACGAGCACCACCTGCCTGCATTCGTTCATAAGTTATAGGAGCAGAATTAGACCATTCGGCCCATCGAGTCTACTCTGGCATTAAATCATGGCTGATCAATCTTTCCCTCTCAACCCCATTCTCCTGCCTTCCCCCCTGTAACCCCTGACACCCTTACTAATCAAGAATTGGCCCATATCCCCCTAAACTTTCCCACCCATGTGCCTGTCCAGGTGTCTTTTCAGTGTTATTATAGTACCTGCCTCAACTACCTCCTCTGGCAGCTCGTTCCACACACACACACACCATTCTCTTTGTGGAACCTGGTGCCTGCAGTACTACCCGGGGGAGTGAGTGAGATTATATTATAACATCATTATGTCATCAATCCTCGTTTATCTGCAGCACAGTCATCTACAATCTTCCCTGGCCTGCCTGTTTCCTGGCAAACCCATGGCGTGTGTGTGTGTGTGTGTGTGTGTGTGTGTGTGTGTGTGCGTGTGTGTGCGTGTGTATGCGTGTGTGTGTGTGTGTGCGTGTGTGTGGGGCAGAGGTGTATTGTGCCAGGTGCAGTGACCTGACCTCCCACCATCTCCGTCACCCGGCGTCCCAGTTGAACATTAATTACAAAACAAACAGGTGGCGCCGTGACTCAGAGACGCCGCTCAAGGTCACCCGAGACAAGGTGTTACCCAACCCAGCGAGCAACGTCGAACAGTGCAAGGCCTGGATAGAGGATAGAGGATAGAGGATGGGGAGTATGTTTCCACTACTGGGAGAGTCTAGGACCAGAGGGCACCGCCTCAGAATCAAAGGGCGCACATTTAGAAAGGAGATGATGAGGAATTTCTTCAGTCAGAGGGTGGTGAATCTGTGGAATTCATTGCCACACTAAAACCACCGGCTATTGGATATTTTTAAGACGGGGATTGACAAATGACAATAAAACTCGTGTCTCTTTTCTTTTTGATTAGATCAGCCATGTTTGATGGAGGAGTAGACATGATGGGCCGAATGGCCTAATTCTGTTCCTGGAACATATCAACAACCCCACACCCGGCTACCCGGCTACCCGTCCACAGCAAGCACTGCCTCCAGAAGGCAGCCCATACTATCCAAGACCCACACCACCCTGGCCACCCTCTCATCTCACTGGTACCGCAGGGAAGAAGGTACAGCACAGATGCAGGCCCTTCAGCCCACCAGGTCTGCTCTGCCCAGCATTCACCCCATGCACTAGCACTATCTTACACATTAGGAAAAATGTACAATTTTACCTAATCCAATTAACTTACAAATCTACGTCTTTGGAGTGTGGTAGGAAACCGGAGCGCCCGGTGAAAACCCACGCGGTCACAGGGAGAACGTACAAACTCCATACAGACAGCATCCGCAATGAGAATCGAACCCGGTCTCTGAAGTTGTACGGCAGCAACTCTACCGCTGTTCCACCCTGTGTGTGAGGTTGTACTACAGACCAGTTTTAAGGTTACCCCGTTATTATTGTGATTTATATATTGTATTATTATATGATTGTCGGTGTGTTATTACGATTAAGGGCCTGTTAAGTTGCAAAGTAAGAATTTAATTGTTCTGGGAATTGGTACATGTGACAATTAAACTCTAGACTTCAGTTTCGAGATACAGCGTGGAAACAGGCCTTCTGGCCCACCAAATTCCGCAGCGACCAGCAATCACTCTGTATACTATCTCTATCCTACACATTAGGGACAATTTATGGAGAGCCAATTAACCTACAAATCCACACGTCTGGAGTGTGGGAGGAAACTGGAGAACCTGGAGAAAACCCACGTGGTCACACGGAGAAAGTACGAACACGTTACAGACAGCACCCGTAGTCTGGATTGAACCCGGGTCTCTGGCGCTGTTTGGCAGCAGCTCTACCTGCTGTGCCATTGCGCTGCGCATTAAGTTGAGCAATTGAACAGCCATGACTGGTACGAGGTCACTCCCTGGATTGAGCAAAGATGTCCAATCTGCCTGGAAGGGGTTAGTGGGGGGAGGGGGGACAGGAAGAGTTTGATTAGGTCGGCAGTCACAAGCTGTAATTAAACAACGACCAGTGATTTCTGGAGCCCAGTGAGGAACATTCCACGTAGCAAAGAAAATAAACTCTGTGATCAGCATTACAGAGAGCTTAATCAGAGAGCATTCCAGGAAAAAATAGCAGAGTTCCTGGACTTTATTTAAACCGTTCTGTTGGAGCACGGGGCAGGGAAGAACAATGAAGACCTTGTATGTGCTTGGACTGGGCTCCGTGCACATAAGATGTAGACCAGAAACAGGCCACTCGGCCCACCCTACCCTGCTAGCCATGAGGGGTTGACAGTAGCACGATGTGCCAGGGAAAAAAAGGCAAGTGAGAGGTTAACAGGGCTGCAGTGGCGCAGCGGTAGAGTTGCTGCCTTGCAGCACTAGAGACCCAGGTTCGATCCTGACCTCGGGTGGTATCTGTACGGAGTTTGTACGTTCTCCCCGTGACTGCATGTGTTTTTCCGGGTGCTCCGGTTTCCTCCCACACTCCAAAGACATCCGGGTTTGTAGGTTAATTGGCTTCGGTGGAAAATTGCCCCCTAGTGTGTAGGATAGTGTGTAGGATAGTAGTGTAGGCGTGGACTTGGTGGGCCGAAGGGCCTGTTTCCACGCCGTATCTCTGAAGTGTAAAGTAAGGAGCATCACTGTAGAGGTTCTCTTTGCACTCGGCTCCTGCTCATTGTGTGACGTGAGCTTGTTTAGGCCGTGTTTCCATGGCGATGGGGACAGTCCGGGTTGTAACTGAGCCGTTACAGATGGCTGGTGCTGGTGAAACACTGTTGCTCCCAGTTCCACTGCACCCAGCCACTAGAGCCCCGGCACACACAGCCTGTGGCAGAGAGTTCACCCACACACACCCAGCAATACGTAACCCATATACTCACACTAGAGGGCAGCTTCTTTAGTTTTCACACCTTACCCCTCCATATCTCTTGTCTCTCTCACTCCTGACTCTCAGTCTGAAGAAGGGTCTCGACCCGAAACGTCACCCATTCCTTCACTCCATAGATGCTGCTCGACCCGCTGAGTTACTCCAGCAATTTGTGTCTATCTTTAGTTTAGTTATAGCATGGAAACAGGCCCTTCGGCCCACTGAGTCTGTATTATATAATTTACAATTATACCAAGCCAGATATACCATCTGATATACCAAGTCAGATATATGATATGATAAGCCAAACCTGGAGGTCTGGACTGTGGGAGGAAACCAGTACCTGGAAAAAAACCCACGCAGTCACAGGGAGAACTTACAAACTCCGTACAGACCGCACCCGTAGTCAGGAACAAACCCAGGTCTCTGGCGCTGTGAGGCAGCAACTCTACTGCTGGGCCACTGTGCTGCCCTAATCCCTGCAAGATTAGGATTATTTAAATTAAATCTAGTTAGTCTTGCCTTAAATAAGATAAATTGGATAGGCACATGGATATGCAGGGAATAATATGGATCACGTGCGGGGAGATGAGTTGTCCCTCTCCCCCTTTCCCCCCTCTTGTCCTCTCGCTCTGCTCCCCACTCTTCTCCTCCTCCCCCCCCCCCACCCCCCAACACTGCCCGCTCTCCCCGTGTGTGGGTTCAGTAAGATGCCAGCCCAGCCAGCCTCTCCTGGCGCTGGGTTGCTATGGAAGCGGGCAGGGCATGGGGTGACAGTGCAGCATCTGTCAGCCGAGCTGTGAGCACATCGACGCATCTCGCTTTTTGTCCTGTTGTAATTTGAGCAACTTTCAGCCGGGAGTCAGGGCCCAGGAAAGTATCACACTTCCACCTTTGTGTTCAGGGGCTTCCAGGTTGCTAAAAGTACGTTGATCATCCTAGAATGGTGTGTTTCACAGACTCCAAATGTAGCTCCCAGTCGGACCTCACTCCATCCTGATCGTTTATTTCCATATCTCCAGATTCCCTCTCCCCTGACTCTCAGCCTGAAGAAAGGTCGCAACACAAAACGTCACTTATTCCTTTTTTCCTGAGAATCTGCCTGACTGCTGAGTTACTCCAGCATTTTGTGTCCATCTTGATCACTAGTCCCTGATTCCGTGTCCGACTGAGAATATCCTCCCCCATCCCCCCCACCGTACAGCACAGCAACAGGCCATTCGGCCCACAAGGTTTGTGCTGAACATGATGCCAACTTCGAGGACCCGTCTCACGCCTGTCACTCCCTCTTCTCCCCTCTCCCATCAGGCAAGAGGTACAGAAATGTGAAAATGCACACCTTCAGATTCAGGGACAGTTTCTTCCCAGCTGTTATCAGGCAACTAAACCATCCTTTCACCAACTAGAGAGCTGTGCTGACCCACCATCTACCTCATTGGAGACCCTCAAACTATCTTTAATCAGACCTTAGTGGACTTGATCTTGCACTAAACATTATTCCCTTTATCCTGTATCTGGACACTGTGGATGACTCCATTGTAATTCTTTCCACTGACCGGTTAGCACACAACAAAAAGCTTTTCATTGTACCCCGGTGACAATAAACTAAACTGTCCATCTCCCTCCATTCACTGTATATCCATGTATCTGCCAAAAAGCCTCTTAAAAACCATTATCAAATCTGAATCCACTACCGCCGCGGGCAGCGGGTTCCAGGCCCCACCACCTTCTGTGTAAAAACACTTGTCCCGAGCATCTCCTTTAAACTTTGCCCCTCTTGCCTTAAAGCTATGACCTCTAGTCTTTGATGCTTCTACCCTGGGGAAAAAGATTCCGACCGTCTACCCTATTTATACCACATCAAATAATGTCTCTCATTATTTTATATACTTCTGTCAGGTCTCCCCCTCGATCTCCTGCGTTCCAGAGACAGCGATCCAAGTTTGTCCAACCTGCTCGATTACTGTTCAACGGCAAACTGTCGTGGAAATGCCTCTCCGTTTGTTTTTTGTTTAATGCTGAATTCTCCAGGAGAATGGTAGTAACATAACTGACAATGTATTCTGCACTCTGTATCTTTCTCTTCGCTCGACCTACTGTACATGAGTTTGGCTTGATTGTATTTAGTTTAAAGTTACAGCACGGAAACAGGCCCTTCGGCCCATGCCGACCATCAACCGCCCTATCACACTAGTTCTGTGTTATTCCATTTCACAAACACTTCCTCCACACACAGTGTAAATTACAGAGAGCCAATTAATCTACAAACCTGCACGTCTTTGGGATGTGGTTGAAAACTGGAGCACCTGGAGGAAACCCACGTGGTCACAGGGAGAACGTGCAAACTCCACGCAGACAGCACCAGAGGTCAGGATTGAACCTGGGTCTCTGGAGCTGTGAGGCAGCAGCTCTACGCACTGCACTTCCCTTCATGTATAGTATTATCTGATCTGTTTGGATAGCCTGCAGAACAAAGCTCTTGTAGAAACAAAGAATTGCAGATGTGGGTTTACACATGACAATAATAAAGCTGACCTTCCTTAAACATGTGAGCTTCCTAACATTTAAAAAAATCACAAAGTGCTGGAGTGACTCAGCGGGTCAGGCAGCATCTCTGGAGAACATGGATCGGTGATGCTGCGGGTATGGACCCTTCTTGAGACTCTGATGAAGGGTCCCGACTAAGGTCACCTTTCCACCTTCTCCAGAGAGGCCGCCTGACTCGCTGAGTTTCTCCAGCACTTTGTGATTTTTCTTTGTACACCAGCATCTGCAGTTTCTGGATTCTACTCCGAACTTCCAAATAGTTCTGGCTGTGGTCCGGCTAAACAGGTCTGACCAGATGCGCTGGTTCAGTCTCGCCCACGGGAGGCAGGGCCAGTCAGTCGGCTTTTTTTAAACACAAACACGAGAGGGCTAGATCTCTGGATAACACCGTTAGAGCTCCACAGGGCAGGGCGTGCTGGGGCCGAGTTACTGTGAAGCCACATTCAGAATATTGTGTGCAGATCTTGTGTATTGAGTATAGAGGTTGGGGGGGGGGGGGGATCGTATTGCTGTTATACAATATGATGGTGATGCTGTATTTAGAGTATTGCTTTCAGTTTTGGTCCCCATGTTCATGTTCAAGGAGCAGATTTAGGCCATTTGGCCCATCAAGTCTATTCCGCCATTCAATCATGGCTGATCTATCTTTCCCTCTCAACCCCATTCTCATGCCTTCTCCCCATAATCCCTGACACCCGTACTAATCAAGAATCTGTCAATCGCCATCTTAAAAATATCCATTGACGGCCTCCACAGCCTTCAGTGGCAATGAATTCCGCAGATTCACCACCCTCTGACTAGAGAGGTTCCTCCTCATCTCCTTTCTAAAGGTACGTCCTTTTATTCTGAGGCTGTGGTCTCTGGTCCTAGGCTCTCCCACTAGTGGAAACATCCATTATAGGAAAGATGTTGTCAAGTTTGGAAGCATGCAGAGACTTACGAGGATGTTGCCAGAACTCAAGTGCCTGAGTGAAAGGGAGAGGTTGAGCAGGCTGGGACTTTATTCCTTGAGAGTGCAGGAGAATGAGGGGTGATCTTATAGAAGCATACAAAATCATGAGAGAAATAGATTGGGTGAACGCACAGAGTCTCTTGCCCAGAATAGAGGAATCTAGAACCAAAGGACAAAGGTTTGTGAGGGGGGAAGTTTTAATAGGAACTTGAGGTGTAACTAATTAACAAAGGGTGGGGAGTGTATGGAACAAGCTGCTGGAGGAGGTAGTTGGGGTAGGTTCTATTATAACATTTAAGATACATTTCAACAGGTATTTAGATAAGGCAGATTTAGGGGGATATGGGCAGGTGGGACGAGTTAGATGGGACATGTTGGTCGGTGAGGGCACGTTGGGCCATAGGGCCAGTTTCCAGGCTGTATGACTGTGTCTGGTCACCGCCCCTCAATCGTGACCACTCAGCTTAGTTTAGTTTTGTTCATTATTGTCATGTGTACCGAGCTACAGTGATTGGCTTTTTTATTGAGTACTACCCAGTCAGTGGAAAGACTGGACTCAATTATAATTGAGTTATCCACAGTGTACAGATACAGGATAAAGGGAATAATGTTTAGTGCAACTTCAACTCTGCCTAAGACCACGAGGAATTGCAGAGAGTTGTGGATGCAGCCCAGTCCATCACACGAGCTGGACACCGCACCATTGACTCCATCTACACTTCATGCTTCCTCGGGAAAGCAGCCAATATAATCAAAGACCAATCTCACCCCGGTCACTCCCTCGTCTCCGCTCTCCCATCAGGCAAGAGATACAGAAGTGTGAAAACGCACACCTCCAGATTCAAGGACAGTTTCTTCCCAGCTGTCATCAGGCCACTGAACCATCCTATCACCAACTAAAGAGCGTATTTATTCACAAAATGCTGGAGTAACTCAGTAGGTTAGGCAGCATCTCAGGAGAGAAGGAATGGGTGACGTTTCGGGTTGAGACCCAGATGCTGCCTGACCTGCTGAGTTACTCCAGCATTTTGTGAATAAATACCTTCGATTTGTACAGGCATCTGTAGTTCGTTTCTTACACCAACTAAAGAGCAGTCGTGAACTCCAATCTACCTCACGGAAGACCCCTGGATTATCTTTAATCGGTTTTTGTCTTGCACTAAACGTTATTCCCTTTATCCTGAATCTGAACACTGTGGACAGTTTGATTGTAATCATGCACAGTCTTTCCGCTGACTGGGAAGCATGCAACAAAAAGCTTTTCACTGAACTTTGGTACACGTGACCATAATAAACTAAACTAAAGAGTGTTTTATTGTCAGCATACAAGGAACAGGGGATGCTGGTTTACAAATACAGACACAAAGTGTTGGAGTAACTCAGCGGGTCAGACAACATGTTGAGTTACTTTGTGTTTAATTGTCATATATACTGACAATGCTACAAGAACTACTTGCAACAACTTAACAGGCTTGTAAATACAACAGCGATAGATAATATCATAAACAAAAAATTATTGATCTTTAGTGCAACTAGGATGGCGGCACAATGTCGCTGCCTCGCAGTGCCAGAGACCGGGTCGATCTTGACTACGGGTGATGTCGGCCCCATGGGTGCTGTCCAATCACCTGGTTCTTGAACCAACCCGCACAACCCTAATCCCACCTCAGCAATGGAGCACTATCCACCTCTTCCACTACCGTGGACTTGATTTCTAGTTATTAATTTCCACAAATGTCTTGTTTATTACAGAATATTTTTCTTTTCTCTGTCGTTAGAATTTATGTATAACTTATGTTTTTGTGTTGTCTGAGCCCATGTGCCTGTGATCCTGCTGCAAGTAAGATTTTCATTGCACCTGCAATAGTGCAGCACAGTGGCTCATCAGTAGAGTTGCTGCCTCACAGCGCCAGAGACCCGGGTTCGATCTTGACTATGGGTGCTGTTGGCATGGAGTTTGCAAGGCCTCCCTGTGACCGCATGTTTTTTCTCCGGCTGTTCCGGTTTCCTCCCACACTCCAAAGACGTGCAGGTTTGTAAATTGTCCCTCTCAGGTAGTGCTAGTATACTGGATGATCGCTGGTCGGCGTGGACCCGGTGGGTCGAAGGGCCTGTTTCCACGCTGCAGCTCTAAAGTCTAAAACAGTCCATACTCTAGTTAGTGTTGAAGAGCCTGACAGTTGATGGGAAAAGGTGTTCCTGAACCTGGAGGTCACAGTTTTCAGGCTCCTGTACCTTCTTCTCGATGGTAGCAGTGAGATGAGAGCGTGGTGTGGATTTGGAGAGGACTTAAAGATTTTGTTTCCACCAGAGGGGGGTGGATAGAATCCAGACTCTCAACAGTTAAGAAGAGTTATAAAGCCCCGCTCAGCACAAACATCATTGTATCAGGCTGAACTGCATAACACTGATAATCAGAAAGAACAATTCGTAAAGGAGTGAGAGAGAATGAGAGGGGAAGGGAGGTGGGGAGAGAGAGAGAGGGGGGGAGAGAGAGAGAGAGAGAGAGAAGGGGGAGAGAGAGAGGGGGAGGGAGGGAGAGGGGGAGGGAGAGAGAGAGAGAGAGAGAGGGGAGGGAGAGAGGGAGGGGGAGGGAGAGAGGGAGGGGGAGGGAGAGAAGGAGGGGGGAGGGAGAGAGAGAGGGGGGAGGGAGAGAGAGAGGGGGAGGGAGAGAGAGAGGGGGAGGGAGAGAGAGAGGGGGGAGGGAGAGAGGAGAGAGGGAGAGAGAGACCGGGGGGGGGGGGGGGAGGGGAGAAAAAGGGGGTGCAAAAGCGAGGGGGGGGAAGCAGAGGATGGGAGAGAGGGGGAGAGAGGCAGCACTTTGTCATTCATAGGGACAAACGCACGTACACAAGTTAGACCTGAATTCATTAATATTGCAGAAGCTCGTTGTACATCGGGGTGTTTGTAAGTTGGGGGTTTATAACCCAGACCCCCTGAACCACCACTTTGTTTCCTGCCACTGAAAAGTACTCTGCTTTGTTTCTACACTATGTTTACTTTTCTGGTGTGCTGCTGCAAGTAAGAATTTCATGGTTCTGTCTGGGACTATGATAGCAAAACACTCTGGGCTCTTATCTGCCCAGGTGCACAGCCACACACTCTGCACATTGCCCGTCCACCCGGCACCATCACTCCTAGCACCAGGCAAATGTTTCTCCCCGCCCTTCACTGCACGGGACACAAGAGTCTGGACACTTGCCGCTCGGCTGGGTGGTTTGTAAAGCCACACTCGATGCAGAGAGAGGGACGTATCTGCCGGTCATGGCTCATCCACAAACATGCAACTCATCCCTTTCCATTTACAACTCATTGCACCTGCCTCAGAGCTCATCTTCAGTCCTAGTGTTGTATCACCACCAGACGTAGACATACTCCGGTCATTATAGTTTCGTTTACCGATACAGAGCGGAAAGAGGCCCTTCAGACCACCGAGTCCGCACCAACCAACGACCCCCACACATTAACACTACCTATATACACTCGTGACAATCTACATTTATACCAAGCCAATTAACCTACAAACCTGTATCTCTGAACTGTGGGGGGGGAACCGAAGATTTCGGAGAAAACCCGCAAGGGCATGGAGAGAACATACAAACTCCGTACAGACAGCACCCGTAGTCGGGATCGAACCCGGGTGTCCAGCATTACAAACGCTGTAAGGCAGCAACTCTACCGCTGCGCCACCGTGCCACACTACGCTACCAACAGTGGAGGCCCTGCCATGGAACCCTGCACCGACTACGAAGCAAGCACTTCCCTCTCCCCTGCAAGTGCCGGTGTGTCCCTGAGCTTGTGTCTGTACTTGTGTGTATGTTCCTGAGTGTGTGCACCTGTGGGTGCCATAGACGTGTGGAGTGAATATATTTGTACATTAGATATGAATTATTAGTTTAATTTATTGTCACGTGTACCGAGGTACAGCGAAAAGCTTCTAGTTGTGTGCTAAGCAGTCAGTGGAAAGCCTATACGTGATTACAATCGAGCCATCCACAGTGTACAGATACATGAGAAAGGGAATAACGTTTAGTGCAGTCCAGTAAAGTCTGATTAAAGAGTCTGAGGGTCTCCAATGAGGTAGCTGTTGATAGGATGGTTCAGTTGTCTGATAACAGCTGGGAAGAAACTGTCCCTGAATCCCCAGGCGTGCATTTTCACACTTCTGTACCGTTTGCCTGATGGGAGAGGGTGGGAGGGGGAATGACCAGGGTGAGATGTGCAGTGGATATAATTGTGTGTGTGTGTTGGGATGTGTGCAGATGAGTGTGTGGGATATGAGTGTGTGTGCCTGTGTGGTACACGGTGTGAAAGGAGAGGGGGGGGGGGGGGGGGGGGACGGTGTGAAAGGAGAGGGGGGGGTGGGGGGTGGGGGGTGGGGGGTGGTATGAGCAGGAAGCGGAGGATTCTCCCAGAGGGTGGCTGTGGTTGTTGTGGGTGAGTTTGTGGAGTGTTTGGGACTCGAGTGCACAAGTGTCTGCATTGTGTGTCGGGGACGTAGACTTGTGTGTGGCGAGTTAGTGTTGGAGAGGGAGAGAGTGTAGTATGTGGGGATCATGAGGGTATGCGTGGAGAGGCACGTGGGTCTATGTGTTACATGTTTAGTACTTTCATACATGTTGGTGTCCATGTGTCCCCCAGCATGCAACTGTGTTCTGACCGTGTATCGGTATCTGCATGTGTATGTTTGTATGTGTTACTGTAAGAGCCTTCATGTGTGTCTCTCTGTGCTTGTGTGTGTGTCTCTGTGTTTGTGTGTGTGTCTCTGTGTGTCTCTGTGTGTCTCTGTGCTTGTGTGTGTGTCTCTGTGCTTGTGTGTGTGTCTCTGTGCTTGTGTGTGTGTCTCTGTGCTTGTGTGTGTGTCTCTGTGCTTGTGTGTGTGTCTCTGTGTTTGTGTGTGTGTCTCTCTCTGCCTGCTTGTTTGCCTCCCCCCCCTCCCCTCCCCCCTCCCCTCCCCTCCCCTCCCCCCCTCCCCTCCCCTCCCGCACTCACCACTTGCAGCAGCTTGAGGAGGCCGAATGAGGATCGCAGGTAGTCGGTGTCGCAGCGGAGGTGCAGGCGGCGGCCGGGCAGCACCGGCTCGGTGGTGGGTTGATACGGGCTGCCCGCCGCGCTCATCATCGACGCTCCGGCCGCCTCTCCCTCCACCCCGTCCGCCTCCTCCGAGCTCCGCATGTTGCCGGCGCCGGCCGCAGCTTCAGGCGCCGGGATCCGGGATTACAGGCAGGGCGGCGGGAGCGGAGCGGAGCGGCAGAGGCAGATTCCCAGCAGAAAACCCACTGAACTTTGTGCAGGAGCCGCAACATGTCCGGGGACTCGCTCCCCGCCTCCCTCTCCCTCTCCCCGCCCCCTCACCACTGCCTCTGCCTCGCCATCGCCTTCTCCCTCCTCCACTGGCACTCCATCCCTACTCAAATTCCTTTCGATAAACCAAATCTCTCTCACCTCCATTCCTAGTCTTTCACAATCTCACTCTCTTTTTCCACCTCTCCATCAGTTTCCTTTGTCTTTTTCCCCAGTCTGCCTCCATCAGTTTCCATTGTGTGTGTGTGTGTGTCTCTGTCGTGCTCTGTTACCTGTCTAATAATTGAAACAACCTGTACCCAGAGCACCCCAAGCCCAAAAAGGCAACAATCTGAAGTTCATTTATTCGAGAGGCTAAAGGAAATGTGACTTGGGATAGAGTGAATTATGTTGCCAGTGCAAAGTCAAGAGTGTTTTATTGTCCTGTCCCAAAACGGAACAATGAAATTCCCACCCGCAGCAGCACAAAGTACTCTGTAAAGCCCATAATAAACAAAAAAAATCATATATATATATAAAACAGAAACAGATAAACAATCTAAATGGGAAAGCACATTTAAAGTTTAGGAACTTCAGCATAATTAGCCTAAAATCTTTACTGCAAAATGGTCCATGGGTGATTTTTGTGCATTCTTAGGACAAATAGAAATGTAAGCTTTTTGCGTCTATTAATCAGGGACATGTTGCACCCTGGCTGCTCTCTCTCCTTCCCTCTCCCATCAGGTGAAAGGTATAGAAGTGTGACAACGCACACCTCCAGATTCAGGGTCAGCTTCTTCCCAGCTGTTATCAAGCAACTGAATCATCCTATCAACAACCAGAGAGTGACCCTGAGCTGCTACCTACCTCATCGGAGACCCTCAGACTATCTTTGATCAGACTTTACTGGACTTTATCTTGCACTATATGCTATTTTAGTTATTCCCTTTTTCCTGTATCTGTACACTGTGGATGGCACGATTGTAATCATGTATTGTCTTTCCACTGACTGGTTAGCACACAAAAGCTTTTCACTGTACCTCAGTGCATTTGACCAACCAAGCTAGTACTAAAGTCTTGTGCTACTCAGCTTGCTCCAGTGCTCACCACAATATTCAACCTCTCCTTGGCAAAGTCCGTGGTCCCTGCATGCTTCAAAAGATCCATCATTGTACCGGTGCCAAAGAATGCCTCTCCAGCGTGTTTAAATGACTACCGACCGGTGGCCCTCACCTCGGTTGTCATGAAATGCTTTGAGAGGCTAGTCAAGAAGCACATCTGCGCCCTCCTTCCTCGCAACATGGACCCACTACAGTTCGCATACCGTCCGAACAGGTCCACGGATGATGCGGTCTCCCAGGTTCTACACACCGCTCTCTCTCATCTGAACAGCCAGGGGGGCTATGTGAGGATGCTGTTCATTGACTTTAGTTCAGCATTCAACACAATAGTCCCCAGCAGACTGGTTGAGAAGCTGCTGGAACTGGGGCTTAGCACCCCTCTGTGTGCCAGGGTCCTGGACTTTCTCACTGCCAGGCCCCAAGTGGTCAGGATGGGGGAACACACATCTAGCTCCCTCACCCTGAACATAGGATCCCCCCAGGGCTGCGTCCTTAGCCCCCTACTGTACTCCCTGTACACACATGACTGTGGGGCCAGGTTCAGCTCAAACTCCATCATCAAGTTTGCTGATGACACTGTGGTGTTGGGCCGGATCTCCAACAACGATGAGAAGGCCTACCGGGAGGAGGTGGCTGATCTGGCACTCTGGTGTCAGGACAATAGCCTCCTCTTGAATGTCACTAAAACAAAGGAGCTGATTGTGGACTTCAGAAGGACTAAACATCCAAGGACGTACACGCCACTGGAGATAAATGGGTCTATTGTGGATAGGGTGAGCAGTTTCAAATACTTGGGAGTCCGCATCGCAGAGGATCTGACGTGGGCAACGCACATTGCCGCACTGGTGGGTAAGGCTAAGCAGCGCCTTTACCACCTTAGACAACTGAGGAAATTCAGAGTGTCTCAGAGGATCCTTCATTGCTTCTACTCTGGGGCTGTAGAGAGCATCCTGTCCGGCAACATTACAGTCTGGTTTGGGAACAGCTCTGCCCAGGACAGGATAGCCCTGCAGAGAGTAGTGCATTCGGCAGAACGCACCATGGGAACTACACTCGTCCCCCTGCAGGACCTATACATCAGGAGATGCAGATCCAGAGCAAGCAAGATCATGAGGGACCCCTGCCACCCCAGTAACGGACTGTTCCAGATGCTACGATCAGGCAAACGCCTCCGCTGTCACGCTGTGAAAACGGAGAGGATGAGATGGAGCTTCTTCCCACAGGCCATCAGGACTGTCAACTTTTATAACCCCAGAGACTAAATTTTTGTCGACAATAATAGTAACTTATTAACTTTATTTATATGCTGTAACTGTAATTCTTTTTGTGCACAACCCACAGGCATTGCCACTTTCATTTCACTGCACATCGTGTATGTGTATGTGACAAATAAATTTGACTTGACTTGACTTGACATCCGATGAACTAAGCTCTATGGGACAAGCTACTGTGGTACGCTGCAATGACCAAAAGAAAATCAGGCACCTACCTGACGCTAGGTTATTTAATCTGCAGACCTGAAACGTCACCCATCCTTTTTCTCCAGAGGTGCTGCCTGACCCACTGAGTTACTCCAGCCCATCTTTGTTTAGTCAAGTCAAGTTTTTTGTCATCTGCACAAGTACGGTGAGCTACAGATACAATTACTATCTTGCTTGCAGCAGCATCACAGGCACTTAGACTCAAACACACAAAAACAAATTATACATATGTTCTACAGGTCAGTGAAAAGACTGCAAAAAAAACAAGACATTAGTGAAACATACACAATTGGAAAAAGAAGTCCACAGCAGTGCGAGAGGTGGTCGGTAGTGTTCCGTTGCTGAGGTGGGGTTAGGGTTGTGCGGGTCAGTTCAGGAACTTGATGGTTGCAGGAAAGTAACTGTTCCTGAACCTGGTGGTGTGGGACTTCTGGCTTCTGTACCTCCTGCCCGACGGGTGGCAGTGAGAAGAGGGCACGACCTGGATGGTGGGGATCCGTGATGATAGATGCCGCCTTCTTGAGGCAGCGCCTGGTGTAGATGCTTTCGACGGTGGCTAAAGACTGTGGTCAAATCAATGCAAAGGCACTAAGTACTGGAGTAACTCAGCGGGTCAGGCAGCTTCTCTGGAGAACATGAATAGGTGACATTTCGGATCAAGACCCTTCGTCAGACCATAGATGCTGCCAGAGCTACTTCCAATACTTTGTACTTGTTTGGTAAACTAGCATCTTCAGTTCCTTGCAATCCCATATATCTGGCTATTTGTTTAGTGGTTGTGATTCCATCCTCTAACTATAGAACAGTCATTAAAAGTTCTGCTGCATTTTGTTACCCACACCAGGTGGTTATCCAAGTCATAACCCATGCACTCACCAAGCCCATACCAGATCCCAGTGCTACACCACCTTAAATACTCCTTTTCATCGCTGATTATTTTAATGTGTCGGACCGTAGGATACTTCATATCAAAGCTGCTATAATCAATGCAAATTGTTGCTACCCACATACTTCCGGAGTCAGGCGGTTATTACTGGGTAAGATCCAGTTCTTTGCACCTTTTTTTTTAAAAAAAATTTATTTTTATTTTTTTTATTTTTTTTTGAAAAGCATATGTGTACAAATAGAAATAAGAAAAAACACATTTGTTACAAAGTTCTTACATAGCTTCAATTTTTAAATTTTTGAAGAGAGAAAGTTAAAAAAAAACAAAAAAACTATAAACTTGGAGAGAGAGAATAAGAGGGTTAATAAAAAAAAAGAAAAAAAAAAAGGATCTAACAATAAAAATTAAAGGGAGTAGATCCGGGAGACAATAACCACAGTTGTACATCCAACCCCTAACTCAAGTTTCAACTTTTAATTTGAATTTTTTTTATTTTAGTCCTGTGCCAAACCCATTTACTTTTCTAAAAATTCAATAAATGGAGACCATATTTTTAAAAATAACTCAGGCTTGTCGAATAAGGCAAACCTTATTTTTTCCAAATGCAGGGTCTCTGTCATTTCCATAGTCCACATTTTAATTGTGGGGGTTATTGGTTTTTTCCAAAATTTAAGTATTAATTTTTTCGCAGTTATTAGACTGTAATCAAGAAAATGTACCTGACTTACTGTAAAATTTGTAGTATGTTCTGATAATCCTAATATAATTAATTTTGGGTCCATATCTAATTTTTTATTAATAACTTTAGAAACTATTTTAAAAATCTCCAACCAGAAGTTTTGCATTTTTATACAAGTTACGAAAATATGAGTTAAATTAGCTTCTTGAAATTGACATTTATCACAAATAGGAGAGATACTAGGAAAAATCCTATTTAATTTCATCTTCGAATAATGTAATCTATGTATTATTTTAAATTGGATTTCAGGAATGTCTAGGATGGGGGCCGACATCGGGAGCTCCGGCAGCGGCAGAGGCAACGTGTCCGCCCGCCCCGAATCGCGGGGCTTGGGTCGGCCCGCCATGGACCTTTCACCATCCGGCGCGGCCTGAAATAGGCCGCGGGATTTTTTTTCACCGCCCAGCGGGGGCTTCAATATCGGGAGCCCCGACCGCCCCGACGTGGCAACTCCAACAGCCTGACCGCGGGACAAGACGGCAGGGAAGAGAAAAAGACATTCTGGCCTTCCATCACAGTGAGGAGGGACTGGAGGAGACTCACTGTGATGGATGTTTCTTTTTGTTTGGTGTTAGTTGTGATTGTATGTGTTATTGCATTTTTATTGATTAATCTTATTGGTCTTATTGTTCAACTGCGGGTAATGTTTCATTTTACTACACATTTATGTGTATGTAACAAATAAACGACTATTGACTATTGACTATTCAATGAACATTGATGTATATGTTGTAAGCTTTCATCCCATATATCTTGCTTTATAAATTGATTCAATTCGTCCTCCCATGCTCGTCTATAAGATTCTGATGACGGAATGTCAGTGTCAAGGAGAGTATTGTAAATAAAGGATATTAATTTATTTGAATTATAATATCGATTCAGGCATACATCAAGTGTTTCTGGACCTCTAAACTTATATTCTTGCATGTGTGATTTTACATAATCTCTAAGTTGTAAATATCTAAAATAATTATTAACATGTAATCCGTACTTCTGCTGTAACTCCTGAAACGAAAGAAAAGTTCCCTTATGATAAAGATCTCCCACCCTTTTGATTCCATAACTTTTCCATTGAGCAAAGCCTCTATCTAAGACAGACGGTTTAAAAGAAGGATTATTCGCAATAGGAAGGAAAACAGATAATTTACTCAATTTTAACGTAAGCTTTAATTGTTTCCAGGTACGGATAACACTATGTATAATGGGATTACCTCCATATGTTTTTTTATTTAAATTTATTGGAGCTAAGAGGATCGCACCAATATCGAATGGTAAACAATCCTCTTTCTCCATCTTTAACCAATCCGGTTGTTGATCAGAATCATCCAACCAGCAGGTTATATTTTTAATATTAACCGCCCAATAATAAAATAAAAAGTTAGGTAAAGCAATTCCTCCATTAATTTTAGACTTACATAAGTGTCTTTTATTTATTCTATGAGTCTTGTAGTCCCAAATAAAATTAGTGACAATTGAATCAATTTAAAAAAAAAACTTTTTTGGAAGATAGATCGTAATTGCTTGAAATAAATATAGTAGCTGTGGAAGAAAGATCATCTTTATAGCATTACTACGACCAACTAATGATATAGGAAGTGTTTTCCAAAATTGGATATTTCTGTGTAATTTAGCAAGTAAAGGAGGAAAATTTGATTTAAATAAAGAAGTATATTTCCTAGTCACGTAAATTCCAAGATATTTAAACTTTTCATAGGCAATTTTAAAAGGAAATTGTTGAAGTATGGCCGGATTATGCTCCATTATTGGCATAATTTCACTTTTATACCAGTTAATTCTATAACCTGAAAATGAACCAAATTGAGTTATGAGATTTAATAAATTCGGAATGCTAATTTCTGGCTTTGTAATATATATTAATACATCATCCGCATATAAAGAAATTTTATTGGTTGTATGTTTAGTGTTGTAGCCATGAATATCTGAATTTGATCTAATACTCTCAGCAAGTGGTTCTATAATAAGGGCAAATAAAAGTGGTGATAGTGGACATCCTTGTCTACAACCCCTAGCTAAATGAAATTTAGATGACAGCATTTGATTAGTTAATATTCTAGCTGTTGGGGATGTATATAAAAGTTTCACCCATGCACAAAAATTTTCACCTAGTTGAAATTTTTCCATCACTGAGAAAAGATAGGGCCATTCTACTTGATCAAATGCTTTTTCAGCATCTAGCGAGATGATTGCTAAATCTTCATTTAATAGTCTATTTGAATAAATTATATTAAACAAGCGTCTCAAGTTGAAAAATGAATATCGTTTAGCTATAAAGCCTGATTGATCGGGGTGTATCAATTTGTCTATAACTAGACTTAATTTCTGAGCTAAAACTTTCGCTAATATCTTCTGATCAGTATTTAAAAGAGCTATCGCCCTATACGAACCAGGGTCTTCAGAATCCTTATCTTTTTTAGGAATGAGGATTATTGTTGATTCAGTCAGAGTTTGTGGCAATCTCTGTTGTTTAAAGGCGTGACTATATACAGTTTGCAAACGTGGAGAGATCAAACCACTAAATTTTTTATAAAATTCATTATTTAAGCCATCAAGGCCAGGAGTCTTCCCATTTTTCATGGATTTAATAGTCTCTTCAACGTCTTTCATAGTTATTTCTGCGCCCAGTAAATTTCTATCACTCACATTCAAACCAGGAAGATTACATTCCTGCAAAAACTTTTGCATCTGCGCAGAAGTATCTGTTATTTTTGATGAATATAATGACTGATAAAATTGCAAAAATCTCTGATTAATATCCTTAGGTAGTTTAAGCAAATCTCCATTTTCTGATCTAATTTTATGAATTGTAGAATCATCTTCTAATTTACGGAGTTGACGTGCTAGCAATTTCTGTGGTTTATCTCCAAATTCAAAATGTTTTTGTTTAGTATATTGAAAAAGCCTTAAAATATGAGCTGAAAGGATATAATTTAACTTATATTTGAGAACTGCAATTTTATTATGTATTTCAATAGAGGGAGCGATGGCATTTGTTATGTCTAACTGTCTTATCTGACTTTCCAGGTCATTCTGTTCAGCTCGGTTCTTCTTGTTTTGAGACGCTTGAAAAGCAATAATACATCCTCTCACAAACGCTTTAAATGTTTCCCAAAGCAGGGACGCAGATGTTTCAGGAAGGTCATTTGCGTTAAAAAAAATCTCAAATTGCGATTTAAGATAGTCATAACATGCTTTTTCATTTAAGATTTGCGGATTAAATCTCCAATTAGTCTGTTTCCCCGTTACTCCTTGGAGTTTTACCCTAAATGTTAAAGGGGCATGATCGGATATAATAATATTATGATATTTCGAATTATACGTATAAGGAATAAGTTTGGAGTCCACCAAGAAATAATCAATTCTTGAATAAGTTTTATGCACAGGTGAATAAAATGAATACTCTCGGCCTGAAGGATTATCAATCCTCCAAACATCTTTTATATTTGCATTATTTATATAAGAGTTTAATAATTCACACGACTTGGATTTTGTTTTCCTTTGAGTTGAAGATCTATCCAAATAAGGATCTAATGTACAATTTAAATCTCCTCCAATTATCAAGTTATATTGTCCAAATTCTGGAATGGTATTAAATATATTTTTTTTAAATAACGGATTATCAAAATTTGGTGCGTAGACATTCACCAATATCAATTTTGTAGAATATAGATCTCCCACTAATATAACTTCAGTGTCGACTATAGAGGAAGTATTTATAAATGGTATACCCTTACGAATTAAAATAGCAACACCTCTTGATTTAAAGGGAAACGATGAGTGAAATACTTTATCAATCCATTTGCCTTTCAGTCTATTATGTGCTACATTTTTTAGATGAGTTTCCTGAAGGAACATTATGTCTGCATCAATAGATTTTAAATGTGAAAGTACTTTACCTCTTTTAATTGGTTCATTAACACCCTTGACATTCCAACCACAAAATGTAATACCTTTAACCCCTGTTTTCCTAATAGAATCTTGCATCTTAACCGATAAATGGTCTATAATAAAGCAAATGGTCTGGCACCCGGACTACAACATTTTTCTTGAATGAGGGGTGGATGATCTTTTGTACAGCGTAGAGTGCCTCCCGGAAATATCTCCCAAAAGTATATAATTTCTGAAAAATGACATGATAATAAAAGTTAAATCTAAAAAAAAAATCAATATATAAAAGGTTAAAAGAGTGCAGGAAAAAAGAAGAGACAACTAAAACTACAACTACAATTAGTGCAGTTAGTGTTAGCCACCCTAAGGTGGCCAAAAATCTAAGGCCTTCCGTGAGATGAGTTTAGTTTAGTTTGAGACACAGTGTGGAAACAGGTCCTTCGGCCCACCAAGTCTGCACCAACCAGCAATCACCCTATACAACAGCACTACCCTACACACTAGGGCCAATTTTACCAAAGCCAATTAACCTTCAAACCTGCACGTCTTGAATTTGGTCTTTGAATTTAAAACTCTTACATTTATATTCTCACTCTAACTCCTTATTTTAAAGCTTTTATGCTTTTTCATTCATATTCTCTATTGCCCCCATTAATTTGACCATTTCATTTTTAACAATCCCAGCAACCCTGCCCTCAACTGAACCAAAAGCTTCCCTTTGTCCTATTCTTCTCTTCCCCATCCTCTCTGCACCTTAGAAAAACATTTGCTTTCTCTTTCCCAGTTCTGGAACCAGGAAGAATTGGAAAATGCTAGTCATAATCTCCTCAATTTTCTCTCTTGCCTTTTTTTTAAAAACTTGGTGTACATCATCTGGGCCTAGTGATTATATTTCCCTTTGTACAATGCTTATTCCATCCAATGTGTCCCCCACTTGCTCCTCAGCCCCAGCATCAGCACAATCTCCTCTTTGTAGACGTGGGTGCAAGGCCTGCCCACATCCTCCAGCTCCCGGGTAGAGTGCCAACAAGGAAATCCGTCATGCAAGTGGGCCATGGTCACAGATGATGTGGGACCAGTATTCTTAGGTCAATGTCAGGTCTGGATTCTCCACGACACTCTTTCATTAAAAGAACAGAAAACAAGGACGTGCAGCAGAGGGTGTGGATTCACATTTATTGAAGCTGGTATATGGAGACACACATTTTTGTCTTTGTCAGCAAGGTTCCACATGTTAAAGCCATAAACAAACTAAATCCAAACTCTCCTCAGTGTTACAATTTCAGTCTGACATTAATACAAAAATTAATCTAAAGTGGTAAACGGAAACCAAATTTATATACAAACACCACCGCTACCTCTCTCCCCACTGCTTGTGATCATTTTTGCTGAACTTTTTCATTTACAAGTTGTTCTGAATTTCCAATTTGATTTCCCCCTGCAATATCTTTCAAGTGCAAAGTTTAAATTAAGCAGCAGAAATTTCACTTCATTTCTCGTGGGAACACTTGAAGCCAATTCCCTTGGACAGATTTTAGCAAAGATTCCAACCGGTGATCACTCAGAAGGGGAGAGGTTAAGAGAGTGGCACAGACTGAAGGAAAGGATTGAGGAACAGAACTACTGAAATGGACAGAAAAAAATAATTAAGATGGCCAAGAAGCAGGGAAGGTGGAATAAAAAATAGACAGAAAATAGTAGAACATTATATTAGATTAAAATAGAAGTGCAGATGGAGACAAAAATGTGAATCACAGGGAAAAATGAAGAGGGAAAAATGAGGTGAGGGCAAGCATGCAGAGAGAGAGAAAGAGAGGGGAAGGGGGGGGGGAAGAATCTATATAGAGACAAAGGCAGAGAAAAGTCCACAAAGCATTAATTGGGATTCAAGGTTTGTGTAACAATTATTCAGCATCCCGCTATACAAGTTATATGGATTAACCTTTTGTTCTGTTAACTTCAAAGCCGTTTAAAGTTTGCATGTTTGGTTACAGTTCAATTTTTAAAATAATTAAAAGTGAAACAGTGGACCAAAGTGTGCAGTTGCACCAAAGCCTCGCTAACTTTGGTTATACATTTTAGGTAAATTGTCCAGACAAACCCAGACACATTGCTGGATCCCTTCTTGGAGCAAGGAACCGAGGAACAATGTACTTTAACAGGAATCTATTGCCCCTGGTTAATCTTTCATACGTACATATTACAGGTAAGAGCCTCAAAAATATTAAAATTATATAAACAGCCTTGCTATTGGAAAGTGCAAAGAAGCTAATTATGCCCAGCTTTTAGTGGTAAATATATTACTGTCTTGATAATATATATGCAATGTTATAGGAAAATGAAGATTGTCAGACATTCCACTTCAGCACAAGTTAGTACAGTTTATGCAACAGAAGGGTAGAGTCCACACAATCCCACTGTGGTTACCCCCTTGAGAATGCAATGCCAGAACTTGGTACTTTACATCAAGTAGTGTTTACAGTTGGCAAGAAGTAATGTGCCATTTTACTAACTGCAGCTAGACAATGGAATGATCTACCTTTTAGTGGGGGCAAGGTGAGGAAGAGAAAAAAAAACAACACTTTTTAAAATTCCATTTTTGTTCCAAGATGGCCCAACTCACCACGGTTAAAGGAAGGCAGAGCTATCACAAGAAAATTAAAAACAAATCAGAAACAACGCTCCATTCCTGGAAAAAATAACTTTTAAATTAAGCTTTAAAAAAAATAAAACATCAAGAAGCGACCAGGCGCTTGTGCTATAGTGCATTTGAGTTGAGTGCATACTACCCTGCGTGGTGTGTCAGGCACTTGTATCCAGCAGGTTCCTCCTCCTCCCTGTGTCCCCAACAACAACCAATAACTCAAAGTGCCCTCCAAACTTCCCCAAAATGTTCAAATTCAAATAAAGACAATTTGGTCTTTTAATAGATTCATGATTTTATGAGTTATTATCCCAACCACTCCTAAGACCTGATTCATTTGAAAAGTTTGTTAAAAACGTTCACAACTAAGAGCTTCCCATCTCCCATCCTCTTCTGTTTCCACCGCACCTCACATTGTCAGCTGCTCCACACCTAGAAGAGCTTGGTCCACCATCCAATGACTGCCGTTTCAGCCAACTAACCTGGACAACAGTGTCTGGCTGAAACGTCAAAAAGGCTTCCACCAACTATCAACAGGCGAGGGGAATGAGCACAATTTCTCCTAGTATCCACAGGCTCCCATTCAAAGATCCCACCGTGGTCTACCCACTACAAGCTAATTTTCTAAGCGACACAGTCCAGTTTCCAAGTGCCCCTGCCCTCTCATCTGCACCAGACACCACCTCGTTTCCCCACTTGTATGAGGTGTCTGCCCCTTTCTGCTCAGACTTTTTGATTAGAATGTTGTTAGACACAGGGATTTATTTACATCTCTGGAATGCACACACGTTTCCTGCAACAAGTCATTTTAAAATTTAGTGACGCCTTCATGCCCCCCAAACAAAAACTGATAGAGACTGCCGCATTAGACAACTGTCGGTCCTCTCAATTGATGCAATTGTCTAATTTGGTCTTTTATTTTTAAATATTATACTATACATAGTATGTCTGCAGCTATTAGGCTTCGTTTTCTGTTGGAGAACTGTTTGTTGTGACCACAGGATCTGGCTTTCGAGACATCCTGTCAAGCTCTGCCTGAACGTCTGTTAAAACCGGCTTTTGTCCTGGAAATGGAGAGAAGCAGAGTTTTAATCAAAAATGTAATGCTGCAAGGATCAACTCACCGAGTGAAAATCCTGTCAAGTACATTCCTTTCAGATTTCTTCTCCCACTTACTTCTGGAACCGAATCAAGTAGCACAACAGGAAGGCGCACGGCTGTGCCAGCTGTTTGAATGAGACTTCCAACTCGTGCAACTCTCTAGCATCTAATTATTTTCCCTTTCAAATAGTTCCCCTACTTTTGAAAGTCACTGGATAATCCACACGCACTGGTCTCTGTGGAATTATCAGGGAAGGCGATTTAACCAGACCAGTTGGTTCAGGAGTGAGTGTGTTCTGTGACCACAAATAAATTGAGACGTTTGTCTCTGTAGGGCATGTCGCTGACACACTCCAAAATTGGACTGGAGAGGTGGGAGATAAGGGGGCAGGAAGGAAGTGGACAAGCTGGGGAAATATGATTGTTTTCTCCCACTGCAGCGATGGTATGCTGGAATCTTGAGCAAAATACAAAGTGGTGGAGAAACGCAGCAGGTCAGACAGCATCTATAGAAGGAATGGACTGAAGATGCTTCGATTGGGACCCTGCTTCAGCCTCTGTCTCAACACTCCTCATTTGGTTCCATCATACATCTACACCTATTGCAGGTCAAGATACTGCATAAGGACTGAGGGTGAAGATGGGCCGTATGTAGAAAGGAGAGAGAGCCAAGACTGGGTTTGGTGGGTGAGAGAAGAACCAGGTATGGAGGGGAAGTATTGAGACAGAGGCTAAAGAAGTCTGAAGAATTTCTATCTTCAGACGCTTTTTGTCCATTTCTCTCCACAGATGCTGCCTGACCCACTGAGCTTCTCCAGCACTGTTTTTCTCTGTGTGATGGACGTGCTCCCAGTGCTGCTGGGTTTCAAACATGAATAAAGTGGGATAACATAGAACTAGTGCGAACAGGTGATCACTGGTCGGCGAGGACATGGTGGGCCGAGGGTGTAGGAAGGAACTGCAGATGCTGGTTTACACCGAAGATCAGGCACAAACTGCTGGATTAAATCAGCGAGTCAGGCAGTATCAGGCAGAAGAGTTTCAACCCAAAATGTCTCCTATTCCTTTTCTCCAGAGATGCTGCCCGACCCGCTGAGTTACTCCGGCACCCCGTGTCTATCTCCAGTGGGTCCAAGGACCTGTTCCCACGCTGTATCTGGGTGTTTCTGTAAATACAGCACTCAGTAGTGAAACTGAAGGTCACAAAACTTCCAGGTTATTTTCCTGTTTTTTATGTAATATTCCCATTATTTCATATCCTGTATTTTAAGTAGTACAGTATAGATCATGGTGTATAGCCAAAATAATGATGAAGCAAAAATAAATAAATCTGTTTTTACAAAGAAAAATATCAGCTATGTCCCTGTGTTTCCTTGCCTTTTTTTGTGACATTTTTCAAGCAGGATCTCATCAAATCCTCAGGATAATTTATACCAGAAAGATTCCATTAATTTTGCAATTAAATAACTCTATATAAGCCAAATTCTGATTATGCTTATGATTTTTATCGCTTATCACCCAGTAAGATGGTTTTCTGATGCCCCGTTTTTGCAGCAGAATGTGAGTAGCAATGTCCATTTGGTCACCTGTGAAATATAACTTTTTATATTTATTGTTTTTGTTATTGTTAATATTTTGTGTTTAAGTTTTCCATTGAAATATTTAATAATGAATAGAACTTAAAATCATGAAATAAAAATCTCGTTTGATCACCTATTTTAGCGATGTCTCATTCTGAAAGTCCCTCCCGTTGCATAACGTTGTCAATGCTATTTATAGCGCTATAACGGGGATTTTGCACTCGTCGTGATTTTTTTTAAAATTCAAACAATGCGATTATATTGACCCTGATGTGAGCTAAGGGCCTCGTGGTGCGTTAGGTGCCGACATTTTGTAAGGGAGCTTAGAAATCAGTAAGTGTCCCATATGTCTTATAAATATATTTTTTTCCCTCGTTATCTTTTTCAAATTTTGAAAGTATTAAATTTTGGTCAAATTTTGGCTGATTTTGATCATAAATTAGCTCAAAAGGATGTTAGGCCCAGTTTTTATGCAGTGGTATTTCATTATGACTGAATAACTTTCTAATTTGGCCACCCATGTCATGTTAGTACCCTTATTTACGTAAACACCCATCTCCAAACTAAATCTCCAACACTAAACTGGTTAACTGTTGATCCTCAATAAAGAAAGCTGCACTGAAACTTGAGTGAAGTCAAAACAAGCCCAATTTAGAAACAAGTCGCACAAGTCTGCCAGAGAACTTTGTGTTTGAATCTGATCCCGAGACTGCTCTTATTGTTTTAACGCTGTGGTTTTGATGGAACTGACCGGCCTGTTGGAGGGATTCTGAACGCAGTTAATCAAATTGTTGCGCTGCAGTCAGCTGTGAGACAGAGCAGGCAAGGGCAGCCTTCCTTCCCTGGACGGCATTGCAAACTCAGATGCTCAATTAAATCCTTGAGTTTCATAGTTTAGTTTAATCCTTAGTTTAAGTTCCAGATCATTTTTTTAAACAAAATTTAAATTCCCCAACTACAATGGTGCTCTGACTTCTTAACCCAGGCCTCTGGATTTACATGTCTAGTGATTTAACCACAGAATCTCCACTTGCACTGTCCATAAATCTCCCATGAAAACGATGGCTAGGCAGGTATAAAATGTCAGTGCTCTGCCTCATGACCACCCAGTGGTTTGCTGTCAAGTGAATTGCCTTGTTATTTTTCAAGCAGCTTTAAGATCTCGTCTCTCTGCTCAAAAGAATTTCAAGAATCTCCAACTAACTCCATTGGGAATGGGCTGGTTACGGCCCGTTTCATACCAGGATCTTAGGAACTCCTTAGCGCACAACTCCTGGTGATTGAACTTTCTCCAATTCCCCCCCCATTAACACACAAAAAAATAATGCAAATTTGGAAACAACTCTTCCCAGAGCCTTGTAGAGAATTTCAGCTGGACTGAATCCCAATACCTTCCATCCAGTTCGTAGCCCTGTTATTGTATAAACTCTAATGATTAATCAGAAACTAATGTGAAGACTAAAACGTTATATTTTGTACAGGATCCAAAAGTAGGACAACTTCAGTGTTCAGGGAGTGGAGTAATGCAGGAAGCTTGAACTGGGGGAAAAAACAGGGGTCCTGAGAGTACACATTGCAGATCTGTAAATGAGATATAGATATTGTGGAAACACACCAGGCACGTAATTTGTGCAGATATTGGATTGAAGGACAATTATTTAACATTCAATAAGGCTTGTTCCCAACCCCTCCTCACCCGTAGGACAGTTTGTCATGCCCAACATTCTATCCTCTTTGCGATTTCTATTTGATAATAGAACTGGTACATGCTGGGATAACTTTAACCTGTCCTTATGTCTCCTGAATGACTAACGACTAACTGAACATCAGTTCCATAAGCAGGGATCAATCTGCAACTTCTGCCAAATGATTATTATTCCTTTGCCTTGATGTTACGGTAAATGACCATCCACGGGGATAGGGCCATTTCTCACGAGCTGCTTCATTATCTGTACATGCACACCAATAGCACATGGTGTAACCCAGTTGAGTAATTCCTACACAATCAGTGCTTTTTTGGTGACCATATGCACCGGCACAGCATACCGGCACCTATAAAAAGTTGAAAACCTGTTTTTCCAATAACTTTTTGTAATATTAAAAATTGTTTAGCATTTCAAAGAAATTGAAAATTTTACTTTTTCTGTTTAGAATTTATATTACAAAAAGATTACAAAAATGTTATGAATTACATTTATTTATTAAATTCGGCAGTCAGGCCCTTAAACAGCTTTTCAGACAACGACCTTCCAAACACCAGCAGCAAGGAACAATAAGCGCACTGGCACCTATTTACCTGCAAAACAAGAATGCTATATCCAATTATCTTCTTGCAAAACTCAGGACGCTGCACTGACCATCGTTGCTCTGTCAACAGGTACCTTACCAATCAAGGGCTCTGATCTGTTAGCCTCAGTTATCAGACCTCAGTTACCCTCGATTTACTGCTTAAAACTTGAGACATACCGATGGATTGTTCCCACCCCTTTCCTGAAACTCAGCCACAATGATGTGATGCAGCGAGCATCTTTGGCAGGTGCTCTGAACTTACCTGGCTTCTTGGCTGCGTTCTGTACCCCTCCGGCTCCGGGACTCCCGGGAGAACCCGTCTTTTTACTCAATAAACTATTAAAGAAGTTGGCCAGCACTCCTTCGTTTGCAGCGGCAGGACCTGCAATTAGAAGGAACAACTCAATGCTTCTAGTGCAAACACGCCTCATGCACTCAGGTAGAGCAACAGACAATATTTAAATTTGCCCAAGTCATTTCCTAGGGATGATAAAGATCATGCTCCTTTCAGTATGCCCCGAGGCATCTTTATACAGTCAGCTCCAAGTACAGTCACTGATATAATATAGGGGAACAAATGCTGAAGTACAAACAATAGTAGCTTTAGGTTTAATATTGTCACATATACCGAGGTACGTTTTATGTGTTAACCATAAATACAACCAAGCCAAACTCAAGTACAATTGGTAATAGTACAATAGTAATACTAAACAGCCCTCCAATTAATTCCAATGTTGTGTTTTATTGTAACAAAGCAGTTAATTTGTACAGAACAGACTCTTGTAATACTATCACTAACAATTGTTTAAGAAACTAGGAATCTAATCCCTCCACCAAGCAGGCGATTTGTCGTTATGTATATCACTGCTCTTCAAATGGACCTGCAAGCATGTTCCCAATGCAATGAGGCTTTCTGAACATCCTCAGAGGAGATTCAGGATCTACCAATCTCTAGGTGAATGCCGTTTCTTCATTCTCTCTCTAATTATTTTAATTATGCCCCCTGGTTTGTGACACCCCCATCTGCTCCTGCCAACTAAGGGATTAAGTCCATCCTATTTATTTAATTCAAACTATTCCTTAAATGCCTCAAAACTGTGGTGTTTTGCTCCAAATAAAAAAACACCCATTTCTCTTCGTCGTTCCTCATAGCTAAAATCTAGCAGTGTGGCAACAGCTTTATAAATCGTCTCTGCGGTCTTTACAGGAAAGCACGATTGCTTTGTGACCAGAAATGGAAAGTGTTCATACTGCAGCCTAATTAGTGTTGTGTGGTCCTAGTTTAATCTCCCTGCCTTTACAGTCTAAGCTTTGGCTGATCAGGGAAAGTGTCTTTTGAACAACCGTATCGACCTGACCTTCGAGACACAAATTCCAAGGTCCTCTGATCATCAATACTGCTCAGCACTCTCCCTTTTACCAAGTATTCCCATCTTGTTGTACCTCCCTAGAAATATCACCCATATTTGGCCATTATCCAGTTTCAAAGATGTCAATATTTCAAAGATGCTTAATATTTCCCTGGTAGACACAAAATGTTGGAGTAACTCAGTGGGACAGGCAGCATCTCTGGAGAGAAGGAATGGGTGACTTTTCGGGTCGAGACTCTTCTTCAGACTATAATTCCCTGGCCGACATTCATCCCAATAATTCAGATTTCCTTCTTAATTACAATGTCAGAATCTTTTTTTTTTTGGAATGATTGCCTCATAGTATTCATAAAGAATCTTAGCCCACCCTCCACCTCCATACTGAGCTTACAGCTTACTGCCCTAATAAACCCTACTCTTTCCTGAATTATTCTCCTGTTCTTTGTACTTGAAAACATAATTGGTCCTACAATTTTACTGGCAAACATCATGTTTTGTCTTCATAATTTCCCTTTTAATTGCACTCCTACACTTTCTACAATGAGTCTGTTGTATTAAGTTGTGTGTCTGGCATGATCTTCACTACTTTTTAACCTGACCTCTGTGGTCCTTGTCTTTCAAGCCACCCTTTGCAACATCCCCCCCACTAACCCTACCAATTCTCCGTCTGGTGAAAATGGCCTTGCCTCAATTTAGAATTCTTTACACCTAGTCTGTGTGCTCATTTCCATAAGGACGTTGAATTCTCACAGAATTATAAATCACAACAGCAGTGTTCTCCTACTGATATCTCTTCCACCAGTCCAGCTCCATTTGCTAAAATGAATTCCCGAATTGATCCAATGCCTCTGATTTTGTGCTTGCTATATATACATTTTTTTGACAGTCATTTGGAAATTCTATGCCCTCTATGTCCTTGCCTCGTTTAATATTAAATTATTTGAAGTCCCCCACTATTGCTGGCCAACTATTTATTCCACGTGTCATCAATGTGCTCAAGATGCTTAATCTTCGGTGAGCAAAGTTGTGGGATGGGGGGGGTGCGCGCTTACTTAGCCTCCAAAAACAAGCACACAGAAATCATTCAAATGTTGACAGAATCACTGAAGGTAGACACAACGTGCTGGAGTAACTCAGCGGGTCAGAAAGCATCTCTGGATAAAAGGAATAGGTATGTTTTGGGTCGAGACCCTTCTTCAGACTGAGGAGGAGAGGGCAATTAGAGGTAGGAAAAGGTACAAGGAACAAATGAATGAAAGGAATGAATCACTAATGCACAAGAAATGAACAACAGACTGGCTTTTGAATAAATACCACTTTGGTTAAAATTTAAAAAGTTATTGCCAGAACAGAGAGCTGGAATTCTCAGTCTGTTTTGCTCTGCAGAAAAAGTTAAAGACAAATGGACAAAGCAGCTGTCAGAGACATGACTCAATTCCACCTCATGCAAGTAAGTGGACGGACTCCCGATAATCTGCCAGTGATGCATCAAACGCATACAACTTACATCACAAAAAAAGGCCCTGCAGCTCAACTGGGCCAACATGAAATCTATGTTTAAACTGAAGTCCCGACCCGAACAATCACCTATCCATGTCTTCCAGAGATGCTGCCTGACCCGTTGTGTTGCTCCAGCTCTTTCATTTTTTGTAAATCAGCATCTGTAGTTCCTTGTGTCCATACTAGACACACAACAGGTGCCATCCCACCTTTCACACAATAGCCAATACTCCTACACCTCCCCTCATCACCTTCCCCTTGAATGCAACAATAACTAACCACTTCACGGGATAACAACTGCATCCTCACCACGATGTGAAGAGATGTTTTTCTTCAAATTCCAGCCCGTTCCAAATATCCACCACTAAAAAAGTTGCCCCTCAGCTTCCTATAAATCTCCCACCCTCCCATCTTAAACTGATGTCCTCTGGTTCTTGAGCTCAACTCAATTGGTATCGGTTTATTGTCACGAGTACCCAGATAGAGTGACAAACCTTGTTTGCCTGCCACTCAGTCAAATCATACTATACACGAGTATCATCAAACCATACACAAGTACAACAGGTGGTGCGAAGACAAAAATAAGCAGTGCAGAATATAGTGTTAAAGCCACAGAGAAGGTGCTGGTAAAAAAGGTGCAAGGGACCAGGAGGTAGGTTGTAGTCATTACTCCTCGATGCCAAGATTTTCACTTGTAGACTACCTTAGGAGATCTCAAAGCACTTTGTAGGTATCAAGTACCTTTCTGGAGTGTGGCCATTATGGTAACGGAGGAAATAGCGCAGTCAACGCTCCCACACACACCAGTGTGTTAACGACTGCATTATCCTGTTTCAGTGATTTTGGCTGCGGGTTAACTCCATTGAGAAATCACCTGCTCTTCTCTAAATAAAGCCATGATTTGTTTAACACCCACTTGAGAGGGGCAAAGTCCATTTATTTCATGTCTTTCCTGCAATCTTTTAACATCAGGATCCCCAAAGTACAGGGTCCCAGGAGAGTAAAATATTGCAGACATATGCTGGCAGCATATATCGAATAACTGGAGTTAAAATACTGAATCCCTCAAAGTTAGTGGAAAGGTATTAAAAAAAATTGTAAATGCCTAATAGATTGTTAGATCGCAAAACAAAGTGGTTGAAGTTGTGGAACGGTCTGGTGGTGTCCCAGCTGGAGTAATTATCAGCACAGAATCACCTTTACCTCGAGAACAAGACTCATGCACAAACATTGCATTTCTCATTTACAATATTGATTTCTTATCTGATTACTATATATAAGATTGTTAGGAGAGGGGGTTTGCAAAAAGTTCAGATAAAAGTGAGGTGAGCTTAATGAGGGAGCCACAGCATTCAAGGTGGGAGGTTTGTGGGAGACCCCTCTCCACAAGCAGAGTAGTGGGAACTTTAATTTTATGTAATTTTATGTAAAGATTCATGCCAGTGTAAGATGAAGTTCAGATCAGCTCTGATCTTAGTAGTGGCGATGGCAATGATCCAAATGACCCCTCCTCACTTCTTATAGATCTCAAGCTTTGGTTATTGCCATTTGCACAAGTACGGTGAGGTAGATTTGGGGAGCTTCATGGAAGCAGAGGATACCGAGCACAGGAACCCAGAAAGGGCAGCAACAATCTCATTGAGTGCAAAGCTGGCTGAGTGATCTCAACCTCCCTCTATTTATTAGATCATATTACTCATACAACCCTGCGTTTAATCCCATCTTGTTTATATGCCAGTATTATCTCAACCCCAAGAGTTCCAAAGGATTAATAATTAAGGTAGCGTTAATATCCTCATCTAAGTTTAAGAATAAGGGGTAGGCCATTTAGAACGGAGATGAGGAAAAACTTTTTCACTCAGAGAGTTGTGAAGCTGTGGAACTCTCGACCTCAGAAGGCAGTGGAGGCCAAGTCCCAGGATGCTTTCAAGAGAGAGTTAACTCTTAATGATAGTGGAGTCAAGGGATATGGGAAGGCAGGAATGGGGTACTGATTGTGTATGATCAGCCATGATCACGGTGAATGGTGGTGCTGGCTCGAAGGGCCTACTCCTGCACCTATTGTCTATCCTAGCACAGGGCAAAGTCTTTTCAGTCTCCTGACCATTGCCCTTGCATGCAGTCTGAAATGTTAAATTAGACACGTGTAAAGGCAGGCGTTATACTTAAGCAATAGGAGTGGCAGTGTGGGTTGCTATCCCAGTTGCCACGTCTATTTTAGCAATGTTGGTCGAGGGAAAATTATGGAGTAGGTGACCGCATTTCTGCTGTTTGAATCTGTGCAGTGCCAGGGACTGGGACACTCCTCCTTTAACATGAGCTGTGGAGCATTAGCAAAAGACTGCTGACAACAAAGTTCCAAAATAAAACCAGAAAATGCTGGAAATACCCAGCAGGTCAGGCAGCAACTGCGGAAGCAGCTGATGTTTTGTGATGGTCAAATACTCAAAGGCAAGGAAGTGATGCACAATGAAATTAGGAGACAGCATCAGTGCACAGAGGAGGTGGTGGGCAGGAAAGGTACCTCACCCTTTCACTACCCAGGATTTTCTGAGCCAACTCAATGGTAAATATCACATGCCTCTTGTTCACCATCCAGCAACTCTGCTCCAAATATGGCCGTCAGATAAACTAAACTAGTCCTGTCCTTTCTCCTCTTCGATTTAGCACATACCTCTCAACCTGTTGACACAGGTGCAACCAAGAGGAAACCAAAATGTAGTCTACTTTTCCCCAGTAGGGGACTGTGCAAGAGGCCACACACCTGATTGCTTTGCGCACTGATGCGGTCTCCTAATTTCACGTGTAACAGTTCTGTAGTTTTTTAATTATTGAAAATCCATTGACCTTCACAAAACATTCACGGTCTCCAGAGATGCTGCCTGACCTAGCTGAGTCTTCCCAGTTTATTCCCTGGTTTTATTTCAGATCATTGGTATCTGCAGTGCTTTGCTGTTGCACCATAGTTCGTGAGGAGTGTCCCAGTCATGGCTCTGAGCATGTACTACGGCACTTCAAACAGCAGAAAGTCAGCCACCCACTCCATAATTTTCCCTTGACCAACATGACTAAAAAAAGACTTGATGGTTGTCACCTTGCTATTTGTGACATCCAATTGCAACACTGACCGCTCTTTGGCAAACTACTTTAATGATAGAATATTCTTCACCATACCCATCTTTCAAGTGAATGAAACCATTCAGAAGGGTTGTATGTTTGCACTCAACGGCCAGAACTTTGGTTTATGCCAATACCCTACAACTTACATCATCTGTCCAGTGAGGAGGTCACTCAGAGCTCAAGCCACGTCTTTGCCAAAACAAATTCCTCTGCTCAATCCCACACTTATTTCTTCCTTTACTTTCAATATTTACAAGATTGTTTATTATCGGGTCACCTTCAACGAAATCTTTATCTCACTGCACACACTGAAGAATGACTCAAATCGGTATTGGTTTATTCTTATCATAGTACTGAGATAGTGAAAATCTATTGTTTGCGGGCTACTCAGTTAGAACAAACCCCACTATACATAGGCACAATGAAACTTGAGCATGGCCTAATTGTCAGCATCTTGCTTCATATTATAAATGCAAGCATTACACAGGATCGGAGAGTGGATACGTTGGAGGAGAAGCAGTGGAGGGGGGGAGAGAGCTGATAGAGGTACACATAAGGGATGGATATTGACAAGTGTTTCATACTTTCTAGGAGCAGAATTAGGCTATTTGACCCATTAGGTCTACTCTGCCATTAAATTATGGCTGATTTATTTTTCCCTGGCAAAAACCCATTCTCCTGCCTTCCCGTAACCCCTGACACCCTTACTAATCAAAAATCTGTCAATCTCCACCTTAAAAATATCCATTGACAGCCTCCACAGTCGCCTGTGGCAATGAATTCCACAGATTCACCACCCTCTGGCTAAAGAAATTTCTCCTTATCTCCTTTCTAAAGGAACGTCTTTTCATTCTGAGGCTATGGTCTCTAGTCCTAGACTCTCCCACTGGTGGTAACATCCTCTCCACATTCATTCTATCCAGGGCTTTCACTGTTCGGTAAGTTTTATGAGGTCCAACCCTCATCCTTCTAAACTCCAGCGAGTACAGGCACAGTGCCTTCAAATGCTCATCATGTTAGAAGTGGAAGTGAAGAGCAGAAATTAGGCAACTCTGCAGTGGGAGATCTGGAAACTGATCAAGGTTTGTTTTAAATTAGCCAAAGTAACTTTTGTTAAAACAAGCCAAGACAGCCCTCTAGTGCTCAGTACCTTGCTCGCAGGCTGAGCAGGTATTGATTTTAAAACTACAACAGCTCTGAGAATAAACTAAATTATTGCTTGACTCAGACAGGCAAGATTTCAATTGGTCACTGAAATTTCATTACCTCGCAGAATTATCTCACCTTCCTAAGCATTACTCAAACAAAATTGGATCCAAAGTAGAAGAATTGCACAATTTTACACTCAAGTTATTTAATCAGTTAAGTGCTTACTGGAGCAATGGAGCTGTGATCAGCCTGGAAAGTGCAATAGGACTATAATCCACCCTGAGCTAGTTCAACCAGAGGTCAACTCACTGCATGGGGTGGTGAGCTTTTAAAAATCAATTTCAATTATTATTTTTTTTTATTTCACAGAAGCAATTTCAGTTACTAGGGAAATTGCCGAACTGTTAGAGTGTATATTAAAGTACAAAAAGCCGTCTTCCATTCCTCTCTTCAATTCTTTAATTAATCTTCAGCTTTCTCATGCTGAGAAACAGAGCCAATTCTGGCCAGAGCCTCGTCAGAAATTGGTCTAACCACAATCACCTCCAATTGTTTTCCACTCTGCACCACCCCAAAGGTCTGTGCTTATATTGAATGTACTGACAAGGCCCAATGTGCCACATCCCGCATGTGTCGTGTAGAACCCAATGAACAATTGATTTTACAATTTTAGGTAGCTCCCCCCACCCTTCTTTCGATCCTTCTGATCCTCCCCCAAACCGCCCATATTTTGTCCTGTTTCCCATACTCGGCCCCATCACCCATTTACATCCCTCCACTCCCATTTCCATCCATGTACTTCACACACTTCCCCCACCTCTTCTCCATCTGGTTCTACCTGCATTCCATGCTCCCCTACTGCCTCCCATTTTCACCTTTCTTACTTACCAGTTTCCAACTCTGGCAGCCTATGTGTCCCTGCTTATCATCCTCCATCAGCTGTCTCCACTTTCTCCCCGCCCTCCCTTCCCCAGGCTCCATCTGCCTCCTTGTTTTTCTTTATTTTAATTTTTTCCCCCTTTTTTGACTGCCTCCAACCATCTTACTTGCCTTTGCTTTCCAACTTAGTCCCTCCTCCTTCCCCTCCACATGCCATTCTATTTCACCAGTCCTCTGTCCAGCAATCACCCCCCCTTGCTTTGTCTCACCACTCCCCCTCTCCTCTATACACTGGTTATTTGCCCTCATTCCTTGCAGGGCATTAACCCAAAATGTTGACCATTCCACCCCTGCGTCCCCACCCACACCTCTCCCCCACCTCTGGAGATGCTGCTCGACCAGAATTCTCCAGCAGATTGGTTGTTGATAACTGAAACCAGTTGTTGATAATAACTGGTTATTAATGTACACATTAAATGTACATATCTGTTTAGAATTCTGAAAATCTCACCAGTTTTTTGACGATCTCTTGAAACTACGTTTTCTATAGCCAGGTATTACAGTGGCTCAGTGGCTAGCATTTATGGCAAGTAGATGGATGTGGGTAAATCTCACTCCAGAAATTCAAATTTATTTTAGAAGCCAATTAACCTACAAACCTGCACGTCTTTGGAATGTGGGAGGAAACCAGAGCACCTGGAGGAAACGTACGCAGTCACAGGGAGAACGTACAAACTCCATTAAGGCAGCACCCAGAGTCAGGATCAATGCCGGCTCTCTAGCATTGTAAGGCAGCAATATTACCGCTGCTCCACTGTGCTGCCCCAAGTCTAGCTTCACGGTGGCGCAGCGGGAGAGTTGCTGCCTTACAGCGAATGCAGCGCCGGAGACCACGGGTGCTGTCTGTACAGAGTTTATACGTTCTCCCACGTGATCTGCGTGATCTGCGTGGGTTTTCTCTGAGATTTTCAGTTTCCACCCACACTCTAAAGACGTACAGGTTTGTAGGTTAATTGGCTTGGTAAATGCAAAAATTGTCCCTAGTGAGCGTAGGATAGTGTTAATATGCGGGGATCGCTGGTCGGCGCCGACCCGGTGGGCCAAAGTGCCTGTTTCCGCGCTGTATCCCTAAACTGAACTAAATTAAACCCCAACAACACTGAGGAATTGCTCATTAATGGAAGTAGCAAGTTTTAGTTGCGATATTTCAGTATGTTCTTTTCTCGCCTGTCAGGGGGATAAAAATCCAACTGCATTTTTTCAAAGACTTAGTGAGTTAATATTTATCCCACCGTCACTATAATTTAAACATAGCCCAGCTGGTTGTATTACACTTCCACAGTGGGGTTTCACTCTGAATGACAGTAATACCTGGCACAGACTTAGTAGCAAGAGTGTTAGAGAGGGTGAGGTTTTAACAGATGTTCTATACAGATGTACATATCTAATTCCAGTATCAACAAACACTCTTCCTCCTATGGTGGAGTTTTGCTGTGTGATCTTTTGCAGCAAATATATAATGCAAATACATAATCCTGCACGGCGGGAGTATTCTGGCAAACAGGCCAGTTGTATCCCATCAGCAGGCCCGGCCCGCTCGGCGCAGACCACACACGGAGAATCCGCCCGGAAGGCCTGGCGTGCCCGCATGGACGGAGGACTCATGCCACGGACCAGGAACCCGCCCGGAAGGGTAGGCTCACCCGCCCAGAGTGGAAGGAGTCGAACGGAGGAAAGCAGAGTCAGATAGAGGGCCTCCAAGCAGAGGGAGTGTACTGCCGGACATGGAGGACACCAATGAGCACACTTAAGCAGGCCGACCCTGCAATGTCACCAGGACAACAGGCCTTCATGATCAGGTCATGAACCCTACACTTACAAAATGGAACTCGAAAATGGTACCAAAATTGGCAACTCTGTAAACTGAAACAGAGCACCACTGCTGTACACTTGTACTGTATCTGAAATGTTATGTAAGATGTATCTAGGTGCTTATGTATAGTGATACTTGTACTGAACTGTACACATAAATGAATTTTACTGTACTTCGGTACATGTGACAAAGTATTATTGTACCATTTAAAAAAAATGTTTTGCTCACGACAGAAACAACTGCATCACAATCACTTCCGTAAATTCAACAAATGCTGACACTTGCATCGCTCACCCTTCGGAGTTCCCGATGTGATGGGTGGCACTGCGGTCACCATGTTTGTGCCTCCTGGTTGTCTCGGGGTCCGGGGGGAGCCACCCGGTTGCCTTGGCGAGTCCTGTGAGAAATTACAGGAAGACAGATGATGATTATTTTGTTTTCATCTTCAGGATCTGGGCGGTTATTGGCAAGGCCAATATTTATGGTCCATCTCCAACTGCCCCAAGGATGGTGACTGCAACCCACCTAATTTACTAAAACAAAAAACAACTATTTTCACCTTCTAGGATCAAGAGTCTGGAGCCAAGACTGTTTTAATTGTCATATGCACTGAAATGGAACCATGAAACCTTTACTTGCAGCAGCTAAACAGGTCTGTAAACACAGTACTAATAGATAACACAGTAAAACAAAAACATTCCAATAAATTAAAATAAACTTTCTAAATCTGTCATTTAATGCCAATCTTGATAGAAGACTAACTCCCTTTACAAAGGTAAAAATAGAAACAATTTCACTCTTTAATCAATGCAGTTGGAGTTTCACCTGGAATCTCCCTGCCTGTCAGTTCGTAATGTTTCAGGAGGGCGAAACACCAAAAAAATGCTGGAAATCAGAAATAAAACAAACTGCTGAAAACAAAACGCCAGAGAAATTCAGCGGGTCCGGCAGCATGTCTGGAGGAATAGAACAGGTGACGTTACAGGTCGAGACTTCTGCCTCTTGGTCTGACAAAGGGTTTCCACCCGAACGTCACCTATTCCTTTTCTCCAGAGATGCTGCCTGTCCTGCTGAGTTACTCCAGCATTTTGGGCCTTTCTCCAGGGTAAAACCAGCATCTGCAGTTCCTTCCTATACAAACTGCTGGAAACACTCAACGGTCAGGCAGCATCTGTGGAGGGAAGGAGATAAGTCACTCTCTGGATTCAAGATGCTTTGGGACATCCCAAGGTAGTGAATGTTTCCACAAAGAATTTATCTACCTTCTCTAGGGAGGACTATTCCAATAAGGTAGAAGCGGTTCAAACACTTCTGGAGATTTTAAAATCAAAGTGCTTTTTTGTCAGAGAATACAAAATCTACTTGCTGTTCTGACCATATGAAAGTTTGAAGAAAGATACCAATCTAAATCGTCACCTGTCCATCCCTTCAGATATAGTGCCCTCCATAATGTTTGGGAGAAAGACCCATCATTTATTTATTTGCCTCTGTACTCCACAATTTGAGATTTGTAATAGAAAAAAAATCACATGTGGTTAAAGTGCACATTGTCAGATTTTATTAAAGGGTATTTTTATACATTTTGGTTTCACCATGTAGAAATTACAGCTGTGTTTATACATAGTCCCCCCATTTCAGGGCACCATAATGTTTGGGACACATGGCTTCACAGGTGTTTGTAATTGCTCAGGTGTGTTCAATTGCCTCCTTAATGCAGGTATAAGAGTTCTCAGCACCTAGTCTTTCCTCCAGTTTTTCCATCACCTTTGGAAACTTTTATTGCTGTTTATCAACATGAAGACCAAAGTTGTGCCAATGAAAGTCAAAGAAGTCATTACGAGACTGAGAAACAAGAATAAAACTGTTAGAGACATCAGCCAAACCTTAGGCTTACCAAAATCAACTGTTTGGAACATCATTAAGAAGAGAGCACTGGTGAACTTACTAATTGCAAAGGGACTGGCAGGCCAAGGAAGACCTCCACCGCTGATGACAGAGGAATTCTCTCTATAATAAAGTAATAATCCCAAACACCTGTTCAACAGATCAGAAACACTCTTCAGGAGTCAGGTGTGGATTTGTCAATGACCACTGTCTGCAGAAGACTTTATGAACAGAAATACAGAGGCTACACTGCAAGATGCAAACCACTGGTTAGCTGCAAAAATAGGATGGCCAGGTTACAGTTTGCCAAGAAGTACTTAAAAGAGCAACCACAGTTCTGGAAAAAAGTTCTTGTGGACAGATTAGATGAAGATTAATTTATATCAGAGTGATGACAAGAGCAAAGTATGGAGGAGAGAAGGAACTGTCCAAGATTCAAAGCATACCACCTCATCTGTGAAACACAGTGTTGGGGGTGTTATGGCCTGGGCATGTATGGCTGCTGAAGGTACTGGCTCACTTTTCTTCATTGATGATACAACTGCTGATGGTAGTAGCATAATGAATTCTGAAGTGTATAGACACATCCAATCTGCTCAAGTTCAAACACATGCCTCAAAACTCATTGGCCGGCAGCAAGACAATGATCCCAAACATACCACTAAAGCAACAAAGGAGTTTTTCAAAGCTAAAAAATGGTCAATTCTTGAGTGGTCAAGTCAATCACCTGATCTGAACCCAATTGAGCATGCCTTTTATATGCTGAAGAGAAAACTGAAGGGGACTAGCCCCCAAAACAAGCATAAACTAAAGATGGCTGCAATACAGGCCTGGCAGAGCATCACCAGAGAAGACACCCAGCAACTGGTGATGTCCATGAATCGCAGACTTCAAGCAGTCATTGCATGCGAAGGATATGCAACAAAATACTAAACATGACTACTTTCATTTACATGACATTGATGTGTCCCAAACATTATGGTGCCCTGAAATGGGTGACTATGTATAAACACTGTTGTAATTTCTACAAAGTGAAATCAAAATGTATAAAAAATACCCTTTATTAAAATCTGACAATGTGCAGTTTAGCCACATGTGATTTGCTCTATTACAAATTTCAAATTGTGGAGTACAGAGGCAAATAAATAAATGATGGATTTTCGTCCCAAACATTATGGAGGGCACTTTATGCTGCCCGACCCGCTGAGTTACACCTTTGTGTTCTACATCCATACAAAAAGCTGCTTTTATCCTCACAACTGCTGTCTGACCCATTGAGTGTTTCCAGCATACTTTGTATTTATATATAGTTTTCTCCTTCATGTTTGATATCACAGTCAATGTTCAATTTAATTGTCAAAAACAAAACATGAGAGAATGAGAATTTTCATGAGTGTGAAACATGGATTGGTTAGCCTGAGTGGTTAGAAATCTGCAGGTATATAGCTGAAGTGAGGCAAAGGTACAAGACATGATTGCAGGAGATGGAGTATAATTGTGCACTTCTCTTCAAGAGCTTGGCTAAACAAATATATTTAGTAAGGGAACCCACAGATTCCAAACTACAATTCCTCAGTCTGAAAGATCCCAACTCAAAACATCATCTGTCCATTTCTCTCCATTAATGCTGCTTGACCTACAGAGTTCCTAAAGCTGTTTGTTTGCACAATGACGCACATCTCTTAGTTTTGTCCGTTAAGTCCAGGAAGGACTATTGCATGGGCATAAATTCCAAGCCCAGAGAAATACATAATTCTAAAACAAACTGTTCTGACATTTTTAACTCTTTTTGTTCAGACTTACAGCAGGTCTTGAAGGAGTGGCAGGCTGTTTGGCAAGGAGAGACTGCAAGAGAAAAGATACACAATGTTAGAAATGGCGATGTTGTCTTCCTAAGGCAGAAAGCCTGGAAACCTCACTGTAGCTTCACCTTGTTCAGCCCACGCGTTAACACAATCACAAGACACTGCATGTAATCTCATTGCACAGATTTGGATAAGTGAGAAAGGAAATCAGGGGAGGGAAAGATTTCACTGAATGATTTTGTTGGTGACATTAGGACATGATAAAAGTCAAAACCATTAATGGAGTGCCTGGCTGGTAAACTAGTGTCTTGGATAAATAAAGCAGAAAGTGCAAGCTCAAATCCCACTGGGGAGTTTTTGGCCATATTTTTTTTAAATAAAACTGGTTTCAGCAGAGGTAATCACAAAGCCATCTTTAAAACAAGTCGTCAATTTCTTTTTCTGAAGAAAATCTGCTAAAATCATTTCCTCGCTTCCTCCCACCACCTCACTCCTGGATTGCATCCCAAATCCATTAACATGAGAGCAGAGAGAATGTGAAGAATTGGATGAGAGTCTCACAGGAAGAAGTGATCACAATTTTCACATATCCACCAAAACATTCAAACTGTTTGAAATATTTTTTCTTAGTATGTGAATATCAGTGGCCATATTTATTGACTATCCCTAATTGCAGTAATTAAGAGTCAACGACATTGGTGTCACATATGGCTCACACTACACAAAACAGGCTGCCTTCCCTGAAGGAAAATCAGTCATGTTTCGATGACAATCAAGCATCTCCATGGTCAGCATTACTTAGAGCAGCTTCTCATTTCAGATTTAATTAAGTGTTTAAATTCCTGACTGCCATGTTGGGATTCAAACTTGTGTCGCTGAATCCATGGCTGCAGCCTCCAAATACTGTTCCTGTAACAACCACAGTGCCATGTCACCCTGTTTACGACTGCTTCTCACGCCAGGCCTCAGGTGGGAAGGAGTTTGCCTCAAACTGCAGATGTTCTGCGAACTTCCCAATACTAACTCTACAGCTTTGTCAGTTCTGACTCCATTCCATGGCCACTCTGACTAGAGTGCCTGTACTAATTCCATTCTAAGGCCAACAGACACCATTCCACCCAAATCCAAATTAAACCAGCTGCATCGTGCTAGAAGCAAAAATTGCATTTTTTTTCAGTGCGGACAGAGAAAGGACGAGCCAGGGCAGTGGCAGAGAATACTGAAGAGGATTCTTTGGGATAATTTTCACTCGTATTTAGGGACAGTCCACATAGCTTTGCGCAAGGCAAGTCACATCTTTTGATTGTGCATTTTAGTAAGGAATTTGATAAGTCTCCCATGGTTGGCTGCTCCAGAAGCTAAGGAATCAGCCTACCTTGATAAAATGCATGAGATCCACAGCGACTTGGTAATTTGGATTCAGAATTTGCTTACCCAAAGAAGACCAAAGGTGTTGGTGGAAGGATATTATTCTCGCTGGAGGTCTGTGACTATTGGTGTTTCTCGAAAGATTCAGTCAGAATCTATCCCAGGGTGGAAAGGTAAAATACCAAAGGACATAGCTTTAAAGTGAGAGGGGAAGGCTTTAAATGAGATGTGCTCAGCAAGTTTTTCTTTAAATACAAAGAATGGCAAGTGCCTGGAAGATGCTGCCAAGGATGGTAGTGAAGACACAGACAATAGTGACGTTTAAGAGGCTTTTACACCGATCAGCCAAAACATTATGGCCACCTGCCTAATATACTGTTGGTCCTCCGTGTGCCGCCAAAACAACGCCGACCCGCCGAGGCATGGACTCTACAAGACCCCTGAAGGTGTCCTGTGGTATCTCACACCAAAACATTAGCGGCAGATCCGTCAAGTCCTGTAAGTTGCAAGGTGGAGCCGCCGTGGATCGGACTAGTCAATCCAGCACATCCCACAGATGCTCAATCGGATTTTCGATCTGGAGAATTTGGAGGCCAGGGCAACACTGTGAAAACTTCACCATGTTCCTCAAACCATTCCCGAACAATGTGTGCAGTGTGGCAGGGCACATTATCCTGCTGAAAGAGGCCACTGCCATCAGGGAATACCATTGCCATGAAGGGGTGTAACTGGTCTGCAACGATGTTTAGGTAGGTGACACATGTCAAATTGACATCCACATGAATGGCCGGACCCAGGGTTTCCCAGCAGAATATTGCCCAGAGCATCACACTCCCTCCACCGGCTTGTCATCTTCCCACAGTGCATCCTGGTGCCATCACTGCCCTCGCGCATCGATGAGCCTTAGGCGCCCAACACCCTGTCGCCAGTTTGTGGTTTGTTCCTCCTCGAACCAGTGTCAATAGGTACTCATCACTGCTGACCAGCAGCACCCCACAAGCCTTGCCGTTTCAGAGATGCTCTGACCCAGTCGTCTGGCCATAACAATTTGGCCCTTGTCAAAGTCACTCAGGTCTTTATTCCTGGCCGTTTCTCCTGTATCCAACACATCAACTTCAAGAACTGACTGTTCACTTGCTACCTAACATATCCTACCCCTTGACAGGTGCCATTGTAACAAGATAACCAATGTTATTCACTTCACCTGTCAGTGGTCATAATGTTTTGGCTGATAGACATAATTAGGCATATGAATATGCAAGGAATGTTAGGATATGGATTACATGCAGGCAGAGGAGATTAGTTTAAATTAGCATCATGTTTGGCACAGATATTGTGGCTCCTAGGTCCTGTTCTTGTGCTGCACTGTTCTATGATCCATACATCTCAAGACCTTATCCTTCCTCCACCACTGATCTGTATCACTGTGCTCTTCCAACTCAGTTTTCTGCCACTGCACTACTGCTGGCTGGGTCTGCAGCTGCCAAGGTCCAAACCCATGAAATTCAAAACTAATTCTGATGGAAATTTTAAAGCACGTGCCCAAATATCTCATGCTCAGCATCAATTTTACACGCTGATAATGGTCCGTTGAAGCAATTCTGAGTATTCGGCAGTCTTATGAGTTTAAAATAGAGGCTATCAACAATACTCAAGGAGACCAAAGTAACTCACCAGCAGAGGGCAACAAACTGTATCTTTACCAAACAAATTCCACACCAGTCATGAGAACGCCCAAGGTATCTGATCTTGGAGAAGAGTGTGACTGAACGTTTAAAGCGGCAGAAACTTACCTGCTGCTTCATGAGGAAAACTTGCTCATCCTCTGAGGCCACTTCTTTATCATGTACTGGCTGGAAAAAGATATTATTAGGAGTGAGCAGTGTACAGTGTTCTCCCAGTGCTAGTCAACACAGAAAGTGGCCCTTCAGTCCATTTAGTCCCATTTATTTTATTTTCCCAACATTTATACTATTGCCTCAAGATTCCACCACTCACATACCAAATTAAGAAAACTTTACATTGGTAAATTAACCTACCAACCCACACAGTTTTATGGAATCAAAGCTATACAGCTTGGAAACAGGCCCTTTGGGAACAAGTTCTGGGCTAGTCCCATTTGCCTACATTTGGCCCACATCCCCCAAAACGTTTCCTCTCCATATATCTGTCCAACTGTTTTTTTTAACATCTTTGAGACTTGGTAGGAAAACTAAGCACCCATTCTCCGAAGATGTACTGGTTTGTAGGTTAATTGGCTTGTGCAAGTTGTAAAATTGTCCCTAGTGTGTAGGATAGTGTTAGTGCACAGGTTTTGCTCGTCGGCATGGTCTCGGTGGCCGAAGGGCCTGTTTCTGCACTGTATCTCTAGTGTAAAGTCTATTCTTATAGGTGTGGCACAATGGAGGTTGGCAAGAAATAGATTTGATGGTCAAATAGAAGTACCTTTAACTGAGCAACCTTGGTTTAAAGTTTGTACACATGGCCATTACCTTTTTGACCAAAGGCCTGCCGATGATCTCCTCGTAGGCATCGTCTTGCTTCACTGTCGCAAAGTTCTCGTGCAAAATAGCAATTTTCTTATCTTTGTCCCATCCTGCAGGACTGAACATTACAGACAGAACCAACAGTAAACCATCCATGGAAATAATTTCGACATCAACCAAAAGCCTCCCTCATTGGAACTCACATGTGGGAAAAGTCCCATCGCACAGCAGTGAGAGTTGAAAGTCGTATTGCAAAGTATCGGCGGTAGTGCTGACAGATTCTATTAAGGGGGGGGGAGAGGGAGGGCTGTGGGATGCAACAGAGAACAGAAACAGCTTAATGGCTTTTGTATTCAGCAGACTTGGCCACCCAAGCCACCAAAATCAGGCATTTTCAGCCACAGACCTAGCAATGCACGAGATGGCTCCTTGGACTAGTGGGGCAAAGCTCCCATCTTCCTGCTGGATAAATTAGAGAGAGGCCACAGAACTGCACTGTCAGGCCCCTGGAGTTCCCAGAGGGAACAGAGGTCTGGCCTATCACACCCTCAGGGTCAGCTGTGAGAGACTCCCCCAGGGAGCAAAGATGGATGGGCGAGGAGAGGACGTCAGTTCGCTTGTCGACCTGCATGTCCAAGGGAAAACTTACCAAGCTTAGGGCTTGCATGGAACAGGCACTGCTCAATAATAACTATTGTGTGAAGACAGGACTTTGAAAATGGCACCAAAACATGGCACTCTCTTGCATGCGGATCAGTAGACTACTTCTGTACAATCTGCTAATTGGGGATGTGCTTGGGTATGGCAATACTCAACTGGACGGTTTGTAAGAAAATAATTTCACTGTGTGTTTGCACGTCACACAGGTGGCAATAAAAGTGCCATTTGAGCTATTGAATAACCAAAATCCAAGAGGACCCAGAGCCATCTGCGGAAGGTAATTTGGAACAATAGAACAAATAAGGATGTGCCCTGCGGGCACGGACACCAAGAAATACTAACTATATTATTAATTCCTCAACTGCCTATTTGTCTTGCGGTTTGAATGCATTAAAAGGGAAGATAAATGAATGCAAATGGGAGGGTGTGCATGCGTTTGAATGAATAAACGTTCATTCCCTCCAGCACCAGTGACTGCTCTACCATCTCCTAAATCTACAGTCATTACTCTGACAGCACCTCCAACACCACCACAGCAAGACAGCAGCTCCACACACTATCCTCCCACCTTCTTTCTCCCCCCCCCCAAAATCACACTCCACCCCAATGAAATCTATTGCCATTCTTTCACCATTGCCAGGTCTACCAACACCACCATCACCAGAATGACTATTCACCACCTGCACCACCTTCTCAAGGAATTAGGAAAGGGCAGTAAAAAGGTTCAAGATGGCACCTGAAATGTGGCAACTGTGTACTGCCACAGAATAAATTTATTTTTACAAAATTGTTGCATTCTTGTAATGATTATGCTTACTTATAATATGATATTATAAGATTGAATGCAAATCAAAAAAAATCAATTCATTGCATCTAGGTACATGCAACACTAAAGTGCAATTGACTATAATTGATTAGCAATGAGGCCCAATACCCAAAAAATAAGGAAAAAGCTGAGTACTGAAACAGGGCAATCCAGTCAGTTTTTAAATCTGTGCATTCTTCACCAATGAGTGAAATGTTAAATACTCTAAAAGTGCAATGATTGTGCATGTCTCCACAACACCAATCAAGCAAGATGTTGATAAATAGCAGCTTCCCACCACGAGCCACATCTTCCCATCTCCACCCCTTTCTGCAGGCCGTACCCTGCACAACTCCTTGGTTAACTCATCACTTCCCACCCAAATCACCCCCCCCCCCCCAGGTACTTTCCCTGCAACCGCAAGAGAGGCAACACATGTCCCTATACCTCCTCCCTTGACTCCGTCCAAGGACCCCAAAAGTTCTTTCAAGCGAGGCAGAGGTTCACTTGCACCACCTCCAACCTCATCTGCTGTATCCGCTATTCCAGATGTGGACTCCTATATATCGGTGAGACCAAGCGCAGGTTCGACGATCATTTCGCTGAACACCTCCGCTCAGTCCACTTAGGTCTATGCGATCCCCCGATTGCTAAATAATTTAACTCCCCCCATTCCCACACTGACACTTCTGTCCTGGGCCTCCTCCACTGTCAGAGCGAGGCCCAACGCAAATTAGAGGAACAGCACTTCCTATATCGCTTGGGCAGCTTGCAACCCAGCAGTATGAATATTGAATTATCTAACTTCAAGTAACCCTTGCTTTCCCTGTCTCCATCCCCCTCACCCTAATTCTCAGACTAGTTTCACTGTTCTAACTAATTTCACTGATTGCATGCCTCATTATCACCTTCCCCATAGCTAACAATGAACTATTCTACATTTCCTTACCACCATCTGCTTTGATCTCTCGTTTTCACACCCAACCCCTCCATATCTCTGGACTCCCTCTCCCGACAGTCTGATGAAGGGTCTCGAACCGAAGCATCACCCATTCCTTCTCTCCAGAGATTTTGTGTCCATCTTTGGTGTAAGCCAGCAGCTGCAGTTTCGTCCTACACAGCTTCCAACACATCTTTTAAGGCCCACTGAAGGCCACTCTCGTGTTTTATTATCTGAACGCTTCCTTTGCAGATAGTGAACGTAGGGTATTTTCTACTCCCCTACAGATCACATTTCTGCTTCTTTATAAAATTGAACATGCAGATCGCCTTTGCACTGCTCGTGGTAAATCATGGGATGCAATATTATACACACCACACAAAACCCGTCCCTGCTACATCCTGTTACTCTCGAGGCACCACACCCACCCAATACCACCCAAGATGAGCACGTGAAAGGTGCCTGGCACAACATTTACTATCGTTAATCGGACTTTATTGGACTTCAAAGTGATATCTTTGCACTCAAATTGTAATCTTTATCCTTTACCTGTGCACTGTGGACTGCCAGAATGTATTCATGTATAGCCTTTTCTTCGACAAAAGCTTTTCACTGTATGTCAGTACACATAACAATATTAAACTCAACAATCATGCCAGTTCTGGGTTAAACCAGGATTCTATTTTGTTTTACATAAATATGCCTGAAGATACAAACTTGAAGCATTGTGTGAAGGTTGATCAATGATGAACAAGTGAGTTTGGTCAGGGATACAGCAATGCTGAAAATACTTCGGGATACATGTGTCTCAGGCAAAGTACATGTTGACCCATGCGTATAATACATTAATTTTTGACGGGTACTTACATAAAAACTGCATCTTTTTCCACCACCAAGGCAGGTGTAGTAAACTGGAAGTCATACATTTTGTGGACAAGATATTTATACAAGAGATCGACATTCTTTTCTTCTTTTATTGACGTATAAATCAAGGCAGCGCCGTCTGAAACACTAGTTAAGGGAATCATTTGACTTGGGTGGGTCTGTGGGAACAAAAGTGGTAATAACACTGTTCTCCCTTGCTATTAACTACACTGGCATTCACTTTTGGCTTACGGCATAGATAATTACAGGATAGCTCGACAAACATTTGACTTAAATTTCTAGTGATACAAGTGATGTTATATTAATTCTTCAAAGTAAAAACACTACTAGTTCAAATAAAAGCACTTGCTCACAACTAAATTGTAATTATATTCTTGCACTTAGTTACAGCTAAATGAACACAGCTGTCATTCAGCACAAAATGTGAACATCTTTCAAATCAACGGGAAATCTGTGTCTCTTAACGAGATCTTGGTTTATATTTCTACAAATGAAGATGGCAACCAGTTTGTGCAATGGTTGCACCTTTTTCTGTCTGCCCTCTTTGTCCACATCTAACTGTCGTAGGGAGAAATAGCTGAGCAATGGGGTCTGTACAGGGCTGGATAGCAAGCAACAAAAGCTTTTCACTGTACTTCAGAGCGCGTGATAATAAACTAAACTGTACTGGAGAGAGGACAGGGGATTAACCTCAGCGCCACTTAAACTCATTTATACTTAGAAGGATACACTCCAAGCAGAATCTCCGAATATGTGACTGAATGAAATCAAAGTGCTCGTCCCTGTAATCGTGCTCCTTCTCTAGTAGGCTGACTGCATCACACTGGAGGAGAGAATGAAGAACTGATAAGCACAGTAAAGGTACAACCCAAGACAATAACAATCAAATCAAAATGTAGTAACTGCAATCTGCCATGGCTGTTGAGACATCCTTGACCTTTGTAATTCTTATAATTAATCTGTTTTGTCATTTTTTAAATGGTACATGGCGTAGGTTTCTGGATTAGACACAAAATGCTGGAGTAACTCAGCGGACAGGCAGCATCTCTGGAGAGAAGGAATGGGTGACGTTTCGGGTCGAGATCCTTCTGACGGGTCGAGATCCTTCTGAAGCAGGGTCTGTCTTCAGAAGGATGCTGCCTGTCCCGCTGAGTTACTCCAGCTTTTTGTGTCTATCTTCAGTTTAAAACCAGCATCTGCAGATCCTTCTTCCAAGTTTCAGGATAAGTCCACCATGACAGAATGGAAGTGGCCCAAAGTGCAGTCTACAACCGTCTCTGACATTTTCACAAACGACACTCGTTGTAGATAACAATGGCTTCTATTCCATCCGACTGTGTAACATTAAACAGATTTTGTTTACTCTCATGTCTGGCCATGTGAACTTACGTAGTTTCTGAGTTATTGAGATACAGCATGGAAACACGCCCTTTGTCCCATGAGTCCATGCCAACCATCAGCCACACATTTACACGAATCCTATTTTAATCCAATTTTGCTATTCTCTCCACATCCTTATCAACTCCCACAGATTTGACCCGTCACTCACATTGGGCAAGTGGCCACCTCTGGTCATCACAGCTACTACAGTGAAGCTGGGCAAGGAGGGTAAATATCCTTGAGTAAAACGTGGGCAAACCAGTTGGACTTTGTAAACAACAATCTCACAGCTTCATGATCATTTTTACCATGCCAATATTAAAAAAAACTTTATCTGTAGATGTTTTCACATGCAAAATGATATCTAAGACATTGCATCAAATATCACAAGACACCCAAATAATGAAAGTGCTTGTGCTGCAAAAACAAAGCAGTGCAAAAGACCAAGACGCTCTTTTCACATAAACACATGAGCTACAGTACACTGCAGATGTGCAAAATCTGAAATAAAAGCCCAAAATGCTGGAAGCACTTGGACTGTAGGTGCAAAAGGCACTACTTCAGATCTGTGACCTTTTGTAGCATGAACCCTGTGGAGCGGCACAATGTTGGCAATGCTTGGAGATATCTACTTTTTCTACTTCTTATCCCCTACTGGGGATACATTTTGTCATCAACTTTGGGTTTTTGATAACTACTGAAACTTCCAAAATGTTGGAAAAGTGGTGAGAGGAATATATGAAGGGAGCTGGGGAAGGCTTATGTGGATCATTTAGATCTCTTTATTGCCTCTACATAATCACTAGTTCAGTACAAACTAATAATTTCCATTAAGCAAGCAACTAAATTAGAATGCAATTACACTGGAGCTCGTACTGAAGAGATGTACAAGGACTTGAAAATTGCAGCTACGACAAAAGGTAAGATAGGCTGGTGGACCAAATGGTTTGTTCATCTGTGCTCCCTTATTGAACACCTACAAAAGGCTTCCACAAATGTGTTTATCAATGTACTAGACCAGGGGTCTCCAAACTATGGCCTGCGGGGGGTCCACCACAAGATTTTATCCGGCCCGCAGCAAGCTCTTAACACGTTCTGTGCGGTGGGCTATAAGCGAGTTCGGTATTCCGACTGAGCATGCGCAGGGCACAGGTCGCATAGAATTGTCACCAGCTGATCTGCTAGGTATAAACAAACCTTCGTTTCATCCGTTTATTCCAGTTTTTCTCTGTACAGGTGAGAAAATATTGTTTTCAAAACTGTTAATTTGGTGTATATATATTGTTAATTAGTAGCGAGCTCCCCTCAACTCTCCCCGACTCTTTAACTTGTCCCGGAGCTGTAGAACCGCGGCGGCAACGGCGGGTACTGGAGGCAGAAGCTGCAGGCGAAGGTTGACCGGAGAGCGGATCGCCACAGACCCAGAGCCGGGACAAGGCGAGAGATCGCAGCGCCCCCTCGCAACAAAAGCTGCTGTGTCAGCAGTGTCTTGTAAATGCATTTTTAGGAGTGTTCACTGCATCAAAAATATGGTTAATGCTTGAACCGACACTGCAAATTGGAGGAACAGGACCTCACTTCTCCTCTGACAGCCTCCCCCTCCCCGCGCTCCCGCTCTCACCCGCTGCTCCCTCTACCCCGACTCTCCTCCCCCCTCTCTCTCCTCCAGTGGTGGTCACTGTATTTTTTCTGTTTTACAAATAATTGTATACCTATGGTATATATATATATTCCAATATTTCAAACTCTTTTTAAAAATTGAATATTTATTTGTTGCCATATAAACCTAATGTAAACTAACCTAATCTAACCTAACCTAGTTTAACCTTTCCTAATCTAATCTAACCTGTTTTGAATTTCTTCCATTTGTTTTACTTAAGTTCTTTTTTGAGTTCATTAAATTTATAAAACTGACATCTCCTTATACGGCCCGCAAAATTGTGCCAAATATATAATGTGGCCCTCAAGCTGAAAAGTTTGAGGCCCCTGTACTAGATGGTTAGTTACACAAGACTGCAGATGCTGGAACCTGGATCAAAACTTAAGCTGCTGGAAAAACTTAGCAGGTCAAGTGGCATCTGTGGAGGCAATGGGGTGGTTGACATTTAGAATCAAACTCTGCAACAGGACCCAAAACATTAACCGTCTCTTTGCCTTCAGAGATGCTAAGTTCTTCTAAGTTTTTTTTTGCTGCTGGGCAGAAAGTGTACAATACACTGCAGTAAAACATTGGCTGTAAAATCAAAGTAATGTCTGGGAGGTTTCCTAAGAAATGTATAAGGTGGAGCCTCATGAGATGACCGGCAGTATAGTTAATAGCAAAATCATTTACTGTGTTCCTTGCAGTTCCTTTAGATTTTCAGTTGGTTATCTACATTTTATTGCTCCACTGCTATCTGCAGTTCCTTGTGTCTACATTTTACTGTTCCACTATATTCTGCAGTTCTTTGTGCCTTCATTGTCTGGTGTGGTTTGTTGTGTGCCGTGTTTAATTTGGCTAAATGCCAACAGTAGGTTGTCTCTGACTATTTACAGGCACACTATTAAATGCAAGGCCTTTAAGGCAATCCCCCACTACTCCTGACTTTGAATGCATTAGGAGAAAACAAATGGGAATTAAACGAATATTTACAAACAGGTGATAAGACACAAAAAGCTGGAGTAACTCAGCGGGACAGGCAGCATCTCTGGAGAGAAGGAATGGGTGGCGTTTCTGAAGGCTGAAGAAGAGTCACCCATTCCTTCTCTCCAGGTATGCTGCCTGTCCGGCTGAGTTACTCCAGTTTTTCGTGTCTATCTTCGGTTTAAACCAGCATCTGCAGTTCCTTCTTACACATTTAAAAACAGATTGAAAGTGAGAAGTGAAACAGGGCAACTAGTGGACAGAGAGCATCTTGTGGGGAGAAACACCAGCACAGGTTTGTTGAGTTGAATCGTCTCTTCCCACATAGTACAGGGTGAAATGCTTCCTCACAATAGCTGACCTTTGCCAGGAGGTGGCACTTTGGGACTACATGACAATACAGCATGATAGTCATGCGCTCATTGGGCTGGGTCTGTGCGGTCACCTCAGGCTGCCTTCACAGGCCTGTGCAAAGTCTCTGGATGCAATTCACAATCTGATCAGTAGCAGTGTAGCTGGTTGAAGAACCTTCATCAGACTGCCCACTGTTTTCTGCCACAGATGTTGACTGACTTGCTGAGTATTTACAGCAATTTTTGTTCTTTTTCAGATTTCCAGCACACCTCCCCCCATAAAAGGTATTGATTTCACATCCATTTTATCCATTTCCGGCACAGTAAAGATCAACTAATCACAGAATAAGCAGGGACATTCCAGAGGTGAATGAGTCAGCCTCCAGATTGTCAGTGTACACACACAGTCTAAAGAGAACATTAACAACATCCAAACTAAGACAAGTACTGGAGTAACTCAGTGGGTCAGGCAGCATCCCAGCAGATAGGTGACGTTTTGGGTCGGGACCCTTCTTCAGACTAATTGTGAGGGGGGGGGGGAGAAAGCTGGAAGAGAGGAGAGGCAGGCCAAAGCCTTGCAGGTGATGTGAACACAGATGAGGGGACTTTTGATAGTCTGATGGTTGGACAAAGGACAGACATGAAAAACAGAAGGTGCGAGACAAAAAGAACTGAAGAATTGTGAATTATGATGTCAGATGAAGTCATGCAGGTGGAAGAAACAAATAAATGCAAGTCCAGGTGGGGCGTAGGGGAGGGGTGGGGGGAAGGAAGGACTTGAGGGAGAAAGGAAAAGGGAATGGGGGAGGGTTGTTAGTGGATATTGGGGAATTCAATGTTCATACCGTTGGGTTGTAAACTATCCAAGCGAAATATGACATTCCCTAAGACAATTAACCTCCCATGTTTGATCTTGGATGGGGAGGGGAATCAGAAGCTGTAGAAAACCAGCATTTGTAAAATAAAATTGGAAAGTGAATGGGGCTGAAAGCCAACAAATTCCCAAATAGTGGATGCATTAATGGTCATCTAAACTCTGGAGCAGTTGCTACAGGTTGGAATGTGGCAAATGCATCTCTATTTTCAAAAGGAGGATAGATAAACAGGATGTTACAATAGACAATAGACAATAGGTGCAGGAGTAGGCCATTCAGCCCTTCGAGCCAGCACCGCCATTCAATGCGATCATGGCTGATCACTCAATCAGTACCCCGTTCCTGCCTTCTCCCCATACCCCCTCACTCCGCTATCCTCAAGAGCTCTATCCAGCTCTCTCTTGAAAGCATCCAACGAACTGGCCTCCACTGCCTTCTGAGGCAGAGAATTCCACACCTTCACCACCCTCTGACTGAAAAAGTTCTTCCTCATCTCCGTTCTAAATGGCCTACCCCTTATTCTCAAACTGTGGCCCCTTGTTCTGGACTCCCCCAACATTGGGAACATGTTATCTGCCTCTAATGTGTCCAATCCCCTAATTATCTTATATATTTCAATAAGATCCCCCCTCATCCTTCTAAATTCCAGTGTATACAAGCCCAATCGCTCCAGCCTTTCAACATACGACAGTCCCGCCATTCCGGGAATTAACCTAGTGAACCTACGCTGCACGCCCTCCATAGCAAGAATATCCTTCCTCAAATTTGGAGACCAAAACTGCACACAGTACTCCAGGTGCGGTCTCACCAGGGCCCGGTACAACTGTAGAAGGACCTCTTTGCTCCTATACTCAACTCCTCTTGTTACGAAGGCCAACATTCCTTGGTATAATGGTCAACAGACCGGTATAATGTCAGTAATGGGGAAAGTGCTTTAATCTATTATAATCTATTATAAACAATACAGTAATAAAACACTTGAAAGCATTTACAGGACTGATCAAAGTCAGCATGGATTTAAAAAAGGGAAATCATATTTTATTCTACCAGAATTTTATTTGTTACCAGATGTAATAAATAGAATAGACTTAAGGTGAAGGGGAAAAGATTTTAATGGCGACTTTTATGTATCACTCTATGACTCTAATAGGGAAGGGAGAACCAGTGGATGTGCTGTATTTAGGCTTAGACTGAGTTCTGAGGGCAGTTCGGTGGTGCAGCGATGGAGCTGCTGCCTAACAGCGCCAGAGACCTGGGTTCATCCTGACTGTGGGTGCTGTCTGTGTAGTTTGTATGTTCTCCCTGTGCCTGCATGTCTTTCCCCCAGGTGCTCTGGTTTCCTCCCACATTCCAAAGAAATACAGGTTTGTAGGTTAGTTTCAGTTTAGTTTATTGTCACATGTACCAGGGTACAGTGAAAAACTTTTGGTTGCGTGCTAACCAGTCAGCAGAAAAACAATACATGATTACAATCAAACCACACAGTGTATTGATACATAAGGGAATAACGTTTATCATGTATCTATGCACTGTAAATGTAGGAAAATAACTGCAGATGCTGGTACAAATCGAAGGTATTTATTCACAAAATGCTGGAATAACACAGTAGGTCAGGCAGCATCTCAGGAGAAGGAATGGGTGACGTTTCGGGTCGAGACCCTTCTTCAGACTGAAGGGTCTCGACCCGAAACGTCACCCATTCCTTCTCTCCTGAGATGCTGCCTGACCTGCTGAGTTACTCCAGCATTTTATGCACTGTAAATGCACTTTGGTCAAAAAATTGGAAATTGTATCTAGTGTTTAGGATACTGCTAGTGTGCTAACAGTGGTCGGCACAGACTCGGTAGGCCGAAGGGCCTGTTTCTGCATTGTATCTCTAAAAGGTCTAAAAGTAAAAGATGTTAACATGCAAAATTGAACCACATGGAATTTGGAAGTTAAACACTGGAATGGATTGAAAGTTGGTTAAGATAGCAAGCAGAAAGAATCAAGGTTTCTCTCTCCAGGTGATGAGTTTAACATTGGTGTTAAACCTTATTGCAAGATTTTCCACTGGTTTTAAAAGCAGAAAGACAGACAATTGTCTGAATGTTGACTGATGGGGGAAAAGTGCAACAGCTGTATCCCTTGCATATCACTCACCAACAGCAAGCAGTTATGGCAGCGTGACATGTTTGCCTTTGATGTAAGAGGTCTGAAGTATAGTGGCAATAACTAGAGTGGTCCTGGGCTACCATCTATCTCATTGGAGACCCTCGGACTATCTTTGATCAGACTTTACTGGATTTTATCTTCACGTTATTCCCTTTATCGTGTATTTGTACACTGTGGATAGTTCGATTGTAATCATGTAATATCTTTCCGCTGACTGGATAGCTCCTGACAAAAGCTTTTCACTTCACCTCGGTACCCGTGACAATAAACTAAACTCCAACTGAACTAAAACTCAAGGCATTTTATTGCAGTTGAATGTATAAGGCCTTGAGACATCTGCATGCGAGGAATTTGCATGTGCACGTAGCTTTGGTATCATTATCAATGGAAGGATATTCTTGCCATGGAGGGAGTGCAACAAGGGTTTAACAATTTCTGGGACTGATGTACAAATGGAGATTGGGTCAGTTGAATCGATGCTCACTGGAGTTAAGAACAGTGAGAGGGTATTTCATGCACACCCAGAAACATTTAACGAGGAGCAGAATTAGGATTCACTGCCTGAAGATGTGGGATATACCACTTAGAAAAGTGATCAGGAGAAATTTCTTCATCTAGAGAGGATGGTGAACCTATTGAATTCTCTATCACAGTGGAAGACGTCATTAAATAATCTCTTATATGTAGATAGATGTTTGTTATAGAATAGAATTGAATAGAATAGCCTTTATTGTCATCCAAAAACATGTTTTTGGACAAAATTGCGTTACCCATAGACAATAATAAGAAGCAATTTTAAAAAAAGCAATAAAACCCACAATCATAAAACCAACATAAAACAAAAAAAACATCCATCACAATGAGTCTCCTCCAGTCACCTCCTTACTGTGATGGAAGGCCAGAATGTCTTTCTCTTCCCTATCGTCTTCTCCTGTTGTCAGGCAGTCGAAATTGCCACGTCGGGGCGGTCGGGGCCCCTGACATTGAAGCCCCCGCCGGGCGGTGGAAAATCCCGCGGCCTATTCCAGGCCGCGCCAGACGGTGAAAGGTTCGCAGCGGGTCGACCCAAGCCCCGCGATTCGGGGCGGACGAAGACGCTGCCGGAGCTCCCGAAGTCGGCCCCCACCCAGGGACCTGTGAGCTTCCAACGTCCAGAGGGCCCGCAGCTGAAGCCACAGAAGGCGAGTCGCAGCCGCACTCGCAGCGCCACCACAGCCTCCGAAGACAGCCAACTCCGCAGATGGTGAGTACAGTCCGGTCCGCAGTCTCTGCGAACCAGATCCCCAGGTGGTCCCAGCTGGAGGCCGCCAGCTCCAGGTGTTTGGCCGATGGTAGGTCACAGCGGGAACGGAGACATGACCCAGAAAAAAGGTCGTGTCTCCGTACGGAAGAGACTTTTTAAAAAATAGTTCACCCTCCCCACATAGTACACAACCACAAAAAATACTACATCACATCCAAACACTACAATTAAGACAAAAAACAAAAAAAACACAAGACATACAGACTGCAGGTGAGCCGCAGCTGCTACGCAGCGCCGCCACTTCCTTTTGCTAAAAGGATCAAAAGAACATAAGAAGGTGGGAACCAGGTACTGAAGAAAATGATCAGCCATGAACATTACAGCAGGACCATTCATTGTTCACAAACTGACATGAAAATAGCAGGCCGACTCCTGCTCTTAATTTCTATGCCTCTAAAGTTCATTTTGTAGAGGTTGGCTGCATTTGAGACGATCCTGAACTACTACAACCTTAGGCAAGCTCTGATGACACATTCTCGAAAGATGATCATTACTTTTCTCCCATACCGGTAATGATGGCGGTTCCGAGATAACAAGCCTACCTTTGTGCAGACGACCAGCACCGGGATTCCCAGGTTGTGCGTTAGTGCGTTCTCACACAGCGGCAAAACTACCTCTTCTTCTTCCTGACCCGGCACAGGAGCTCTCCTCTGTGGGGATCCGTGAGTGCCTTCCTCAGGCTCCACATACTCCTGGAATTCTTTCACCACTGGAGGCAGAGAACAAAGATCAGAAATCCAGGACAGAAAAACAATATCCAGACCCAAGTTCACATTTGAAATCATAAGCTGGCCTTCCATCCAGTGATTAAAATCTGGCGATTACAGAAAAACATGGAATAAATCACTCCTGCACAAATAGATACACACGTTCTAATTCAGTTCCTTTGTAAAAGGCCTCGACTAAACCACAAATTATCACTTTAAGCAAAAGCCTGCACTACATTTTTGTTGTTTTCTGGAGAGAAAATATTCCTATAATCTTGCCTTATTTGAGGTTGTATTTTTAAAAAATCAGGTTTAAGTACCTAAAAAACACAGCATTCACAGCTGCCGTCAAATTTAGGCAAAAATAAAAACCATCAGATGCCCTTCATTTCTAACAAAAGAATTGTTGGTTTACAGTTCTGCAAGGAGCACTGCCAAAATCATTTTTATCTCTCTCCTCTTGCACAAGATATCAAGGTAAGCAGTGGCCATGAAATATCTTTAGCAAATATGATAAATAAGAATGCCAAGACATTACATGAGCTTATGCAAGAAGGAACTGTTGATGCTGGTCAGGCAGCATCTATGAAGAAATGGAAAAGGTGACGTTTTGGGTTGGAAGAAGGGTCCCGACCCGAAACGTCATTCTTTTTCTCCAGAGATGCGGCCCGACCCACTGAGTTACTCCAGACTTTTGTGTCTGTCTTCATTACACAAGCTGATCCGGAGCAAGAGTATAGCCAGGTCAAAAGATGGGTGATCTGTGGGGGGAATCTAGTGATGGGGGCAAAGCCCCAAATTAACATTTCACTTGTATTCATCAAGGAGAACAACGTGGAAGATGGCAAGTTCAGGAAGGGATATGCGGATAACTAAGCAGATCAGTATTAAAAAGGTGCTTGGTGCCATGGAACACAAGTGTTGATAAACCCCCAGGGCTGGATGAATTTATCACCAGGCAGCTCTGGCTAGCCAGGGAGGAAGTAGCTGCAGCTTCAAAGGACACTTGGATTTTTGCTCATCACTGGTGAGGTCCCAGAGGACTTGAAGTTACAAATGTTGTTCCTTTATTCATGAAGTGAAATGATTCAATGATACTTTATTGTCACATGTACCCACATACAGTGAAATGTTTTGTTTTGTACACAACCCAGTAAAATTATACAGCAGACCTCACCTAGGCAGTACAAACGTGTCACCACATTTTGGCGCCTACAACGTTACAAAAGCCGACCGACAAGTCCTATCTACTGCCTGCCGCAGCACGTGGCAGCAGCACGACCCCGCCCCACCCACCCCACCCCCTCCATCATTTTCGGCACCCTCCTCGCCGGAACTACCTTTTGTTCTCAGTGCAACACCTCCCCCCCCCCCCCCCCCCCCCCCATCGGGTCCCTCTTCGTTCTCAGTGAGAAGCTGAGTGACAAGTCAGATAACTACAGGGTGGGAGCCATATGGTGATAAGGAAATTACTGAAGAAAATTCTAGGCACAAGACAAAGATCAACCAGTTGGTATTTTCCTGGTATGGATTTCAAGTCTCATTTAAAACAAACCACTTCTTATCATGGTAAACCCTCAATCACACCGTAGCGATGTTTGGAACTAACAAGCCAATGCCTCTTAATGCTTTAGGGCCACAAGGAAGGGAATCAATGACGACAGCTGTGCAGGGGTGGGGGTGGGGGATTCCAGTCACATACCAAATCCAGTTCGATTTTGCCTGCAATTTCCCTCTTCTTCATAATCTATTGTATCTGCCAAGTTGATGTCACTTCTTTTAGGCTTTGACTCACTTCGAGCAAATCCAACGGCAATGACACAGTGGCCAGTATCTGCAAGAAGCTTGCACCAGCTACACTTGTGAAGAAACATTTCAGCTATTTTTCCTTAACAATAAATAATCAATACTGCCATTTTTTTAGGGGTCCATTTAGCACTTTGAGTGAAATACAATTTTGATGCATACTTCATTTAAGTTTCTAATCAGCTGTGTTTAAAATATTGTCACCTGCTCTCTACCAAAATCCAACAAGCTCTAAATGATGGTGGAATGTTCTGCATTTAGCGGTGAGTTTTACTTTGCATTGGTTTTCAGAAGAACATGACGAGGGAAATGGGAAACATTCATGGTTTCATTTGAACTAATTCCAACCATTTCCCGTAACATTACCCAAGCGGGACGGTAGTAATTACTGCAGCCATTACAACTACAGCTGTCTGCACTGTCGAAAGCATCTACAAGGAGAATCTGCAATGGGATTATTCAATGTAAACCAGTGAATTTATGAAGCTGACCATTAAAAATTGGAATCTGTTCGTTATTTGAAAGGAATTGTGTTTTAAAAATCCAGTCTGTGATAAACCAAACTTTGCAATGACACAAAAATAGCATGCCATTTGGTCCATCAAATCTTCTCCAATATTCAATACAAACATGGCTGACCTACTTGGGAAAGAACTGCAGATGCTGGTTTAAATCAAAGGTAGACACAAAATGCAGGAGTAACTCGGACTGAAGGGTCTCGACCCAAAACCCCCATTCCTTCTCCAGAGATGCTGCCTAACCCACTGAGTTACTCCAGCATTGTGTCTACCTGGCTGACTTACTATTTAATAACAGATTCCCACTCTCCTCTGTACACCATGACTATTCTGCCCTCAGTTGCATGGCATTACCTTCCATTCTCATAGCAACCTGTCCATCCTCAGCTTTCTCACTGCCAGAGCGAGGCCAAAATGCAAACTGGAGGAACTCACTCCTGGAAGGACTACAACCCAACAGCATGAACACTGAATACACCAATTTCAGGCAACCTGCTCCCCCTATGCCTTTCACTCTCATGAGTGAAAGCATTTCCCCTTATCTCATTCTAAATGTTTTTCTTCAGTCTGAAGAAGGGTCTGACCCAAATTTTCAACTATCCATGTCCTGCAGCATTACTCCATGCTCTGCGTGTTTATCGTTCCGTAGGTAAATGGATCCATATCCAAAAGGCCTCAAATTCAACCAATAGTCAGGTACAACTGCACCAGCATCAATCAACCAGGGCAATGATGTGCAAACTGAAAATATGCTGAGCTTAATGGTTACAAAAAAAACAAATGTTTTGCATTCTTAATTACCATCCAACATCCCAGATGGTGCAGAAGGCAAAGTCCAAAGGGCCTCAAAATTTAAAAGGGCTTTAAATGATTTTAATTAACAATGTTTATATTAATTGTCTATATATTTTTTAATGATTTCATGTGTAGTTTAAAAGCTTGATTATTGGAGGCATTATAAAAAAATGGCTGCTGGCAAAGCAGAGAGCAGGTCTTCACTGTCAGGTTTCCAGGTGTTTGATTGGCATGACTTGCTCTGTTCTGCCCACTTGATCCAATTTGATGCTTCAAAATCAACTGGCCAAATCGTGTCAAAACAACATCCTTGCTTTAAATGTCAGTAAAATAAAGGAACTGATTGTTGACTTTGGAAGAGGAAAGTAGAGGATCCCAAACCTGTCTTCATCGATGGGACAGTTGTGGAGTGTGTGAAAAACCTCAAATTCCTGCGTGTGCATATATCTGAAGATCTATCTATGCTACACCCAGCACATTGATACGATCACAAAGAAAGCCCATCAACGCCTCTACTTAGAAGATTGGGGCGATTCGGTACGATAATGAATACTCTCTTGAACTTCTACAGATGTATAGTACAGAGCATATTGACTGTTGCATCACGGCCTGGTTCGGCAACTCAGGAACGAAGAAGATTGCAAAAAGTGATGAACACTGCCCAGTCCATCATGGGTACAGACCTCTCTACCATCAAAGGGATCTACAGGAGTCACTGCCTCAAAAAGCCTGCTGGCATCATCACAGACCCACACCAGCCTGGCCATTCTCTCATATCACTCCTGCCATCGGGAGAAAGGTAGAGCCTGAAAACAGTAACATCCAGGTTCAGGAGCAGACTCTTCCCTACAACGGGATTACTGGGCGGCTCTATGCCTTACAGCGCTTGCAGCGCCGGAGACCGGGGTTCGATACAGATTACAGGTGCTGTCTGTACAGAGTTTGTACGTTCTCCCCATGGGTTTTCTCCGAGATCTTTAGTTTCCTCCCACACTCCAAAGACATACAGGTACATAGGTTAATTGACTTGGTGTATGTGTAAATTGTCCCTAGTGCGTGTAAGATAGTGTTAATGTGCGGGGATCGCTGGTCGGCGCGGACTTGCTGGGCTCGAGGGGTTCCCGCGCAGTATTTCTAAACTAAACTATCAAGCTATTAAATACTACAACCTCCAAATAAGTTCTGAATGAACTAGACTTGGGGGCATTGTTTGTGTCCTTTTTTAGTTTAGTTTAGTTTATTATTGTCACCTGTACTGAGGTACAGTGAAGTGCTTTTATGTTGCAAGCTATCCAGTCAGCGCAAAGACTACACATGACTACAATCTAGCCGTCCACAGTGTAGAGATACAGAATAAAGGTAATAACATTAGTGCAAGATAAACCCAGACTAAAGATAGTCCAAGAGTCTCCAATGAGGTAGATGGTAGATTAGGTCCACTCTCTAGTTAGCGATAGAATGGTTCACCTTTGTACCTATTATGGCTATATTTATATATATATATTTTGCTCAGAGTACTATATTTACATATCTGTTGTGCTGCTAGAAGAAAAAATCTAATTGCTTCACTTCGGGACATACGACAATATAACACTCTTGAACTCTGCCAAGGCCAACCGGGTCACGTCCCTCAGCCCCTTGGTTGCCTGAGCCAACGGGATTGGGACTTCCACATCCAGAGGAGGTGATCTCAGGCCAACAAGGAAGACTTCAAACGAGGAGCCAAAGCAGAAAAAAATCTGGGTTGGTACCTTTATCCACCTGGGCAGCTGAATTACGAGACCAGTAGGTATTGGGAATAGAAGAATTACACAAAACCAGAGGGGCAGGAATAGACAAATATTGTTCATTTGTTTGGATGAACACACACAATCCAAGACGCTATTCAAAGGAAAGCATTGAGTTAAATGCACCAACACATTGTACAGGGGCACATATGTCTAGAGGACCAGATGGTAACAATACCAGCAAGTCCACCAGGATTAGTCTGAAGAAGGGCCTCGACCCGAAACATCATCCATTCCTTCTCTCCAGAGATGCGGCCTGTCCCGCTGTTACTCCAGCATTTTGTATTTAACTCTTTCAGGAGTCAGTCGTTACAGGAAGCAGGAGAACGTGGAGGGAGAAAATACTGCAGGTGCTACTTTATGCCATTAACCCACACTAACATGCTGAACTATTTAAACGGCTTGTTTTATAAAGAAAAATGCGCATTTGGTTCTGGTTTCAGCACAGATTACCATTTTATTATCTGCACTTTCTCTGCAGCTGTAACACTATATTGTGCAGATTTATTTTCTCTTTTGCACTAATGTACGTGGAGTATGATGTGCTTGGGCTGCATCAAGACAACGTTTTTCCACTGTATCTTACAACATGTGACAATAAACCACTACCAGAGGATTAGATGCTCTGTAGCCAAGTCTGCATATGATGTCACCTCCTTGGCACCCAGAGTACTGCAGTCAATACAAGCTTTGTGTACAAAGCATGAGCTCATCTTTCCTAGTAAGTGAATCTAAGTGTGTACCTATCTCTCTGTGCAAAACAATTACCCTGGGGAATTGCTAACCCCTTCTGACCCTGAATGCAAGAATGTTCACACGTCTGGGGAAAATGCACAGTCTTGCGTAGATTACCATTCTGAATTTATGCCAAAAAAATCTTGCCAGCATAACAGTGAGAACAAGACAAATGCACAGTCTCACTCCAATGCTGGCCAATGGAAGGTTCTTATGGAACAGGGATCATAGTACAAATCACAATCATTTCCAGATACTATTTCCCAGGCCAGAGGAAATAGCAGATCAGCTCTGGAGAAACAGCAACTGGAATCAACCATCAGCAACATTGTGATTCAGTTACTGAACTAATCCACAGCTCTAAAATAATGAGCTGGGGGGGGGGGGGGGATCAAGCTTCACTGTGCGCAGACAGGAACGTTATATTAAAAATAGACTGTGCTGGAGTAACGCAACAGGTTAGGCAGCATCTGTAGAAAATATGGATAGTTGATTGTGGTAGAGAGCGAAGGAGAAGAAAGCTGGAAGAGGGGCAGGACAAAGTCTGGCAAGTGATCGTTGGTTACAGGTGAGGAGGGGGGGGGGCTTGAGAGACAGATGGTTGAATAAAGGTATTGTAGGAGACCAACAGGAATCACAGAGGGGGAGTGGTGAGAGGGTTGTTATATAGTTATTTACATCTTACAACACAGGAGGCCACCTAATGCCCCAGCTCCATACCAGCCACCAGCAGAGCAAGCCTAGAAATCTTGTTCTCCTTGGTTCCTTGAAGCCTACAACTACAGAAAGTGGAAGGAAAGCATAACATTTGGCAAAAATATACATGAACTGAGGAGGGAAAAGACAAATTCCATACAAAGCACCCGAGGTGAAGATTGAACTTAGGTCCATGGAGCTATGAGACAGAACCACCAACTGCTGTGCCACTCCTATTCATCTCTACAAATCTAGAATAAAAAGGTATTGTGAATCATGAGGTAGACACAAAATGCTGCAGGCCTGACCCACTGAGTTAAGGGCCTGTCCCACTTAGGCGATTTTAAGGAGACTGCTGGCGATTAGGCTATCGCCAACAGTTCGCCGGGATGTCGCGGGCATGATCGTGATGAGTCTTCCAAGAATCGTAGTGGATCTCAGCGCGTCGCTGAGAAATCAACCGGAGTGAAATTTCTCGGCTACAGCTGGCTTGTCGCCAGGTATCGTTGCTTATTGCGGGCACTGCCGCATGCTGTCCCCAGGTTTGCTAGGTTCTCTTAGATGCATTTAGAAGCACATAATATTAAAATAAGTCATGTAAGAAAATAAGTAAAAGAAGTAAAGTCATTTCAAGATACCATAAAATACTTGTGTTTAACCAATTTATTTACCGTCAGGACATTTGACAGGTAGATTGGAGGCGACAGTTTGACGGTCAGATAAGCGTGGGAATTTTCACAATGTTTTTGGCCATCAGCAATTACATTTAAAGTAGGCTCCCAACCCAGATATGCAACCCAGAAACCAGATATGTATCTCCCGTACATTTTCAGAGAATGCCCACACACTTTTCACAAAAATCCATTTAAATTTCTTAATACTGCTAATAGTAAACTGGGTCAATCCAGTTGATGCCTTGTTGCCGTGAAGCTTGGTTTTCAAGTAACCTGGGCAAGATGTTATATTTCAAAACTCTCAAGTACTTACCGACTTGTCAATGATTTCAGCGAAAATTAGGACGCCGGAGAAGCATTGACAGCGTGGGAATTTCGCGATGTTTCCGAAGACAGTGTCATCTCGACCTGACTCGGCATTGTTGTAGTCATTGTCGTCGGGTAAAAGAAAATTTCTACGATCTGCTACGACTTTGACAGTCGCATAAAAAATTGCCTAAGTGGGACAGGCCCTTTACTCCAGCATTTTGTGTCTACCTTCGATTTAAACCAACATCTGCAGTTTTTTTCCCTACACATTGTGAATCATGACTTGACCGTTGTTAACTGTTGTAAAAGCTTACCCACTTCCTTAATGTCATTTAAAGAAAACCTGTCTACATTTGTGACTCCAACACACAGCTACAGGGCTGACTGTTAAATAGCCTTTTAATCTACATCACCTCTCTGGCCCCGACCCCACCCTCTCTGATCACTTAGCCATCACCATGTCCGTCAACATTCCCACCCCAGCTCCAAGGCAAAAACGCAAAATCAACTTCCGTAAGCTGAACTCTGTTTCACCTACCTCGCTCTCATCCTCCCTCTCTGAAATAATGTCCGCCTCTCCCTTCGTTGACCTCCACAGCCCCTCTGACCTCACTGACTACTACAACCACACTCTCTCCTCCTGCCTCGACCAGCTTGCACCTATAAAAACCAAAACAGTTTCCTTCACCCACTCTGCTCCCTGGTTTACCCCCGAACTCCGCATGATGAAAACTCATGCCCGCCAACTTGAAAGACTCCGCAACAAAACAGGTCTCACAATTCACTCCCAAGCCTACAAAGACCACCTGCAGCACTACAAAGATGCCCTCTCCCGCGCCCACTCCACCTACTACTCTCAAATAATTCACTGGCTCTGGAAACCCAAAAGCACTCTTCTCTACAATAAACAAACTCCTCAGCCCCCTGGACACCATCTCCCAATCATTCACAGTTGACAAATGCACCACTTTCCTTTCATTCTTCCAAAGCAAAATAGACAGCATCTACAGCACCTTAACCACCAACGCACCTGCCCCCCCTTATCCTGTCAACCCCTGCCTCAGTTCTCCCCAGTCTCCACCACCGACCTCTCTGACCTCTTCACAGGAATAAAAACTGCCACCTGCTCTCTGGACCCCATCCCCTCCAGCTTTGTCAAGGCCTGCCTTCCTGCTCTCTCTCCACTTATCACTGCAACAATAAACTCCTCCCTGTCCACTGGCATCGTCCCGCCATCCCTCAAAATCGCTGCTGTCACCCCCATTCTGAAAAAACCTGGTCTCAACCCTGACACCCCAAACAACTTCAGACCAATCTCCAACCTACCCTTTCTGTCCAAAGTTTTGGAACGTGCTGTAGCTTCCCAACTCAAATACCACCTCTCTACCAATAACCTGTATGAAACTTTCCAATCCGGATTCCGCTCCAACCACTGTACTGAAACTGCGCTCCTCAAAATCACAAACGACCTTTTCCTCTCCTCCGACGCTGGCAACCTCAACATCCTCATCCTACTTGACCTCAGCACCGCCTTTGACACCATAAATCACTCCATTCTCCTCACCCGACTTGAAACCTCCTTTAACATCACTGGCACAGCCCTATCCTGGTTCAAATCTTACCTCTCTGACAGGCACCAGTTCATCTCCATTAACAACTGTAAATCCCCCACCGCTCCCCTCCCCCAAGGTGTCCCCCAAGGCTCAGTCCTTGCCCCCCCCCCCTCTTCATCCTCTACCTGTTCCCCCTTGGTCAATTAATCCGCCATCATGGTCTCAACTTCCACTGCTTCGCCGATGATATCCAGCTCCTCATCTCCACCAAGTCAATCTCCACCACCACACACTCTACCACTGACAAACTGCATCACTGAAATAAAATCTTGGCTTCAATCAAATTTCCTCAAACTCAACTGCAACAAATCTGAAATCATCATCATTGGTCCAAAAACGCTCACCAAATCCACCCAAAACTTCATCCTCAATATTGATGGTCTCCCAGTATCCACCTCCCCTCACATCCGGAATCTTGGAATCATCTTTGATCAAACCCTCTCCTTCGACAAACACATCAAACACATCACAAAGACAGCCTTCTTCCACCTCAAAAACATTGCCCGTCTCCGTCCATCCCTCTCCTCCACAGCTGCAGAAACCCTCATCCACGCCTTCATCACCTCCCGTCTGGACTACTGCAACAGCCTCCTCTATGGCTCACCCTCAAAAATCATCAGTAAACTTCAATACATTCAAAACTCCGCTGCCCGTCTACTCACCCACTCCCCGATCCGTGACCATATCACCCCCGTCCTTTACAAACTCCACTGGCTCCCCATCCCCCAGAGAATCCAGTACAAAATCCTCCTCATGACCTACAAAGCCCTCCATAACCTGGCCCCATCCTACCTGACTGACCTCCTCCACAGGCACACTCCCACCTGCACCCTCCGCTCTGCTGCTGCCAATCTCCTGTCCCCCCCCATCCAGACCAAACTCAGATCCTGGGGGGACAGGGCTTTCTCCATCGCTGCTCCCACCCTATGGAACTCACTACCCCAAACCGTCAGAGACTCCTCCTCACTCACCACATTCAAAACATCACTGAAGTCCCACCTGTTCAGCACTGCCTTCAACCACTGAAGGTCACCTCACCTTCTGTCTCCTTTTTCTGCTCGTTTACTTATTTATCTATTTATTCACTTCTCTATGTTCTAGAAATCCCTGTAAAGCGTCTTTGAGTGTTTGAAAAGCGCTATATAAATGTAATGCATTATTATTATTATTAAATAAATGCTATCTTTCAATAACACTCAAAATGATGAAACCCTAACCAAAAAATGCTTGGGGATCACTGCATGTGGATCATGAATACAATGCAATTGTGATGGATTTAAGAACATCTGAATGAACTTGGTTAGAAAGCTTATGATGATTAAAGAATAAGCTAATACTACTTTCTAGAGATAGCATCAGTCGGAACCCACAATGCCCGAGTATAATTCTATACGAGTTTATTCACATTGGAAAAAATGAGTGCTTTTTAAAAAAAAGTACAAAATAGCCGAAGCAGAAACACAGAACAATTTGTCTGATCTTTTACCCAAGAAACAAGAAAATGCAGAAGCAAAACAAATCCAAGAAGAAGGCAAAGTACGGGTAGGGCAGTTAAGGAGAAAGGAACAGCAGCAGTAAATAAAAATGCAGAAACAAGGAATTGCAGATGCTGGTTTATAAAAGGCAAAATTCTGGAGTAACTCAGCAGGCCAAGCAGCATTGCTGAAGAACATGGTTAGGTGATGTTTTAGGTAGGGATCGTTATTCAGACTCGAATAAGAAACTGCCAGCATGTTAGCATGGAGTATGTTAAGACATTGCATTAAATGGAGCATTAAACTAAAGAGAAAGCTATCTGAACATATTCGGCAGACTGCTAAGACTCCCAAAACACATCCTGAGTTGTGCCCAGGAGCTCTCATCCTCTAAATGTTGTCTTGAGCTCATTAGTGAAGTAAACAAGCAGCTGCTCTAACAAAGCTGCTGCCAGCAGTCCCTGGAGCCAACACTGTTGGAGGGGAGGTTCAAGCAAACAACTATTTCCCTTCACTGCCAGAAAGTAGCGTCTTGGCTTCACTCAGCCAGTGAGAAAAATCTGCAACAGAAGCGGCTTCACTTGGGAGTTTGCTATTTTGGCTGCTGCAGCTGCAATGCCACATACACAAATCAAAACTCTCTGCACATCAATACCAGAGCAAAGCAACATTGCAGGGTGGCAAAGACTGAAGCTGTGTTCAAGATACTAGAGATCAGGGTAAGTAGATACAAAATATTTTGATTAAAGCCCCAGAAGAAAACCTTAACATTAGTTAAGCTCTTCATGGTTGAATGTATTTCAGAGAAAACAGTGGAACAATGGCCATGAAGACTCATGTTTGAGTTGGAGAGGTGTGGATGTGATCTGTGGTTTAAATGAAAGAATTCAATGATTCAAAGAAACCATTCCCTCTGATGAGTAAGTCCAGACAAAGAGGGCAAAATGAATCAACACATTCTGAGCCAAATTAAGACACTTTCTCCACAAGGGAAGTAGAAATTTGGAACACGATTACCCATCACTCCACCAACATAAATAGATGGTGAATGCTGGAGGTTATCAGAAAAGTAAACAATTTATTATTAAAAGCAAATGTAGAAAATGAGGAAATGTCACTGAAAGCAGCAGAGGAACACATTGGGCTGAAAAACTGAATGGCTTAAATGGAAATTAACTCCTATTCCACTGATGGCATCTTGTCCCACATCAATTTAACACCATGCTTTCAAAAGAACAAATTCAGAATGGTGTTATTTTCAGGTCCCTAAATTCAGGACCAAGTGTAGATTCTGCGATCATTTCACTGAACATCTTTGCTCATTCCTCCTCAGCCTATGTGATCTCCTATTTGCCAAACACAAACATCCCTTCCCATTCTAACCTCTCTGTCCTGGACCTCCTCTATTGTTAGAGTGAGGCCAAACATAAATTGGAGGAAGAGCACCTCATATCTTGTTTGGACAGCTTACAACCCAGCAGTATGTATATTGATTTCTCTAACTTTAAGTGACCCACTGTTTCATGGAGTGACCGCTAGGTGGTTGGAGCGAATCCCTTACTCGGTTCTAGCGGACAATCGGCAATAATGGACACCATTCCCATACCCCCACATGGTTCTTTATAATGGGGGTTTTCTGAGTTTTCAATTTCCCATTTGGAATAACAAAAACAAGGTGCCTGGAAATGATTCAAATTGAAGTAGATCAGACATCGACATCTTCACTCATGGCGCCCCAGATAAACAATGAAGATCTCTTGTTGTTGAGCTCTGGAGATGACCTAGTGCCCAGTTCAATGGGATGCATGCCACCCACTGAGGAGTGGAGGTCAGACGTGCCCGTTTTATCAGATGGTTCACATTAGTTTGAGACAAATTATCCCAAATGATTTAAAAGACACACAATCAGTAAAGCATTCAATGAGCCATGGCTGGATGCAGAAACAAATCTCATTTTACAGCCAGAAAACATCTTATCAGCTTGCCTGTACGTCGCCACAGTTCACTATTTTCACAGAATACGCATTGTGCAATATTATCTAACACAGGCACACTGCCCCGAGATCAGTAACACTGCTTCACAAATAAATCTTTTTATAATTGTTTTGATGCATTAAAATGAGTGAAACAATCACTAAAGAATTCAATTGTGCTCAAAAGAGCTTTTTTTGCAAAATCTTTTAACTTGTTGCCTCAATCTATAACAATACAGCACTAACCATTATATCACCACCAGTCAAATATCCTAGATCTTTGAGCAGTTTCTACTCACTTCATCATCGGAATATACAAGGCCACAAATAGTTTCCCCATTTATGGCATAGCATATGGAAGGATAGGACAAGATGAAACTAATAGGGAGGGTGGTAGCTCAGAGAACATCACTCAAAGTGAGTTACTAGATGTTATTAAGAGTATTGAAAGCCACATAGCTGCCCAAATGCATGTGAATAATTGGGAAGTTGGTAGCAAATAATTGCAACCAATGGACACTTTGAGTACATGATCTCAATAGTTTCACTTAACTTTAACCTATGTGGGTATTACTACAGAAAAGGGGAAGGATGAAAAGCAGAGTTGGCAAGTTTTTCTAATGTTGTGAATATCCAATTCCCTTGGTTACTAAATGGAAGCAGATGTTTCTGTAAATGTACAATATGCTTACCCATACCGTGCCCTACAATTTGTTCTAAAACTAACGTATGTGGGGAAAGTTGCCATATGGGACCATACCTGCAGCTAGGCTGCAATTCTATTCAACAATATCTGCGCAGGAAAATCTCATTCTCTTAAAAGAGAATGGCCATTTCACAATTTCAAGAAACGAGGCTGAACATCCTATCTCTCTTTAGCAACGGGACAGTAATACAGTAAGAATCTGCTGATTAGCACAAAAATCATTGAAGGCAGACATTTAGTGGTCAAATCCACACAACTCAACGCACAAGTAATCCAGCTAATCCCAAACACCCTTCTTCTCCACATAACCTCAAATTCTTTTTGATATTCAGTTCCTTACTGAATGCTGTGATTGAATTTGGCTCCACAAACTCTGGAGGTTTATTCCAAACCCCAACCTTCGACTGCGTAAAAATGCTCTTCCTTGGTTTGTGTTCAATTACCTTTATTTCACTCCCTTCCTCTTATAGTTCTTGATTCCTCTAACAATGGAACCATTTTCTCACAATCGATCATGCATACCCTAGAGGTGTGCCTATGTGATTTGCCAAGAATACAACCACAAATAACAAGTGAAGAGAGATGAGAAAAGAGTTTTATTATTTTTAGTTAATCTAAAAGATTAAGGTTGTTAGAACTCCCTTCCCTATGTCACTACGGTCTAAGTGTTTCTTCGGAGGGGCTTAGCCTGTAAATTATGAGCAACTTCATAATTTGCCCTTCATAATTTGCCACCTGAAATCACCACACCTGGATTGCAAGTTAAATACCATCAGGCGAACACAATCCTGACCACAATAAAGTTCCAACTCTACAAGCACAATGCAGAATCACAAAGCAAACATGTAACATCTATATACTAAAACTCTCGTTTGTTATCTTGTTTGTGACTGAACTTCAGCCAAAACGATACACGATAGCACGACAATTTTAGGCCCACCTTACTCACCATTGTCACTTTAGTGATAATGCAAGTAGTTTTATTGAAATCGGTGTTATATTTTTAAAGTTATTCACATTTAAAAATTTAAAAGGAGAAGGGAGAGGGGGGGTTTGAGGAGAGGGGAGGGGGGAGGACAGGGTGCTGCACCAATGCAGGAGAGGTTTGGCCCAATGGGTCCACTTTGTCTAATTGTAAATAAATCTCTCTTTAAGACTATTAAATATAAGCCATACCATTTACACTGTAAACCTCCTATCTAAAAAGGTAGACACAAACCAATGATCAATCTCCCATTCATCTGGGACAGAGAGGGCAAGCAGAGGGGAAAGTGTTATTTCCTGATGCACATTGCCTGTTCATAAACAGATATATAGATAAGTCAACATTGTTCTCAGCTGCCAGATTCCATACACACTCATGATTCACTCATTAACCCTCTTATTGAGTAGCATAGGAACAAAGGAAATCTTACGGTCCACAAAATATGTATTTTGATCTTTTCCAATGCTCTACAGAATTGGAATCACCTCTCCCGGTAGATCATTCCTGGCACCCAACACTTTAAAAACCTAAACCAAAATTCTATTAAACTTCCATATCCCACCTTAAACCTGTGCCCTCTAGTCTTTGACATTTCCACCCTCTTGAAAAAGACAGACTGCCCACCTATCTATGCTTCTCACAATTTTATATACTTCCATCAGTCGCCCCTCAGCCTCTGATGCTCCTAATCTCCCAGTTGCTCAACACTTTAACCCCCCCTCCCATTCCCACACTGACCTTTCTGGCCTGGACCTCCTCCATTATCAGAGTGAGGCCCAGTGCAAATTGGAGGAACAGCACCTCATATTTCACTTGGGCAGCTTACACCCAAGCAGTGTGAACATTGACCTCCAACTTCAAATAACCCTTGCTTTCCCTCTCTCTCCATCCTCTCCCTCGTCCCAGTTCTCCAACCACTTATTGTCTCCGAGTACATTTTATCTCTGTTTGCTTTGTTGTTACCTACTCCCAACTAACAATGATCTATTCTACATTTTCCTTGATCTCCATTCCCTTTGTCCTGTTTTCACACCATATTTTCCCTTATCTATACACTTCCTTATATACTGCCCACACCCCTGACAACAGTCTGAAGGGTCTCGTCCCCAAACATCACCCATTCCTTCTCTCCCAAGATGCTGCCCGCCCTGCTGAGTTACTCCAGCATTGTGTCTAGTATCAGTGAATATCTGACCTATCCTGTGATGCAGCAACCAGAATTGCAACAATACTCAATTTGTTGCCTAAACAAAGTTGTAGTTTATACTCAAAATCCAACAATCCTATCCAACAAACCCAGATGTACAAAATAATCAAAAGGTAGCTAAATCACCAATACGAGAGTCTGAAGACCACCGTAACAGTAGATGTGCAGTGCATCATACTAAAAAACGACACAAAGTGCTGGGGTAACTCAATGGTCAGGCAGCATCAACAACAGCATCTCACATTTTGCATGGGCAGCTTACAATCGAGCATTACGAATATTAATTACTCTAACTGCACGGTGGAGCAGCGGTAGAGTTGCTGCTTTACAGTGCGGGCAGTGCCGGAGACCCGATTTCAATCCTGACTTCAGATGCTGTCCGTATGGAGTTCATACGTTCTCTCAGTGACCGTGTGACTTTTCTCCGAGATCTTCGGTATCCTCCCACACTCCAAAGACATACAGGTTTGTAGGTTAATTGGCTTGTTATAAGTGTAAAAGTGTTCCCAGTGTGTGTAGGATAGTGTTAATAGACAGTAGACAATAGGTGCAGGAGTAGGCGATTCGGCCCTTCGAGCCAGCCATTCAATGTGATCATGGCTGATCATTCACAATCAGTACCCCGTTCCTGCCTTCTCCCCATACTCCCTGACTCCGCTATCTTTAAGTGCTCTATCTAGCTCTCTCTTGAAAGCATCCAGAGAATTGGCCTCCACTGCCTTCTGAGGCAGAGAATTCCACAGATTTACAACTCTCTGACTGAAAAGGTTTTTCCTCATCTCCGTTCTAAATGGCCTACCCTTTATTCTTAAACTGTGGCCCCTGGTTCTGGACTCCCCCAACGTTGGGAACTTGTTTCCTGCCTCTAATGTGTCCAATCCCTTAATAATCTTATATGTTTCAATAAGATCCCCTCTCATCCTTCTAAATTCCAGCGTATACAAGCCTAGTCGCTCCAGTCTTTCAACATTCGACAGTCCCACCATTCCGGGAATTAACCTAGTGAACCTACGCTGCACGCCCTCAATAGCAAGAATATCCTTCCTCAAATCTGGAGACCAAAACTGCACACAGTACTCCAGGTGCGGTCTCACTAGGGCCCTGTACAACTGCAGAAGGACCTCTTTGCTCCTATACTCAACGCCTCTTGTCATAAAGACCAACATGCCATTAGCTTTCTTCACTGCCTGCTGTACCTGCTTGCCAACTTTAAGTGACTGATGAACAAGGACACCCAGATCTCTTTGTACTACCCCATTTCCTAACTTGACACCATTCAGATAATAATCTGCCTTCCTGTTCTTTCCACCAAAGTGGATAACCTCACATTTATCCACATTAAACTGCATCTGCCATGCATCTGCCCACTCACACAATCTGTCCAAGTCACCCTGCATCCTCATAGCATCCTCCTCACAGTTCACACTGCCACCCAGCTTTGTGTCATCCGCAAATTTGCTAATGTTACTTTTAATGTGCAGGGATCGGTGGTCGGCATGGACTTCGTGGGCCAAAGGGCCTGTTTCCATGCTCTATCTCTAAACTAAACTAACCTTTGCATCCCCTCTCTCTCTGTCCCTCCCCCAGTTTCACTGTCGTTCGATTGAATTTCACTACCCATATAACACGTTATTACCCACCCCACAACCAACAATGGACCATTGTGGGCTCCATCTTTACTTGATCATCATTGCTTCATGCATACCTTTCATTCATTTGTTCTATTTACCTACTATATCATTTGTTTCCCTTTCCACTGACTCTCAATCTGAAGGTTCTTGACCCGAAACGTCACCTTTTCCTTTTCTCCAGAGATGCTACCAGACCCTCTGAGCTATTCCAGCTTTTTGTGGCTATCACTAGAGAATATGGATGCTGATGGTTTGGATCAGGACCCATCTTCAGCCCCGAAACGATTCCTGTCAATGTTCTCAGGAGATGTTGCCTGGCCCAGTGAGGTACTCCAGCACTGTGTCTTTTTTTTTGTAAATCAGCATCTGCAATTCCTTGCATCTACATGTATGTAGAACTATTCTAACATCAGCACCATTTGCACTACCGCTGCTGACCAAGCTCATGACACCTTATAAGAACAGTCTGGCACTATCATTCTATCCACTGCATTCTATACAGATGGAGCAGAAACTATGTCCAGGTGCAGCTCCTGAAGGGGCGTGTGGTGGCGTTAGAGAGGCAGTTGGATGACCTCAGGGCCATCCGGGAATGCGAGAGTTTCCTCGACAGGACCTATTGTGAGGCTGTCACGCCCAGGGTCCAGGTCGAGCGAAGGTGGGAGACTGTTTCAGGGGGAAGTGGACGTGGACTACAGGAGACCCCAGTGGCTGTGCCTATTGCAAATAGGTATACCCTCTTGGGAACTGTCGGGGCTGAAGACGTTTCCAGTCCGAGTGGCGGACCTGTTGGCAAGGATACTCGACAGGGGAGACCGAAGTCTGGAAGAGCCGTAGTGGTCGGTGACTCCATAGTCCGAGGGACGGACAGAAGATTCTGTGGCAGCAGGAGGGACTTGAGGATGGTCTGTTGCCTCCCTGGTGCCAGGGTTCAACACATCACGGACCGGCTTCAGAAAATCCTAGTGAGGGAGGGCGATCAACCTGAAGTCGTTGTGCACGTGGGCACAAATGACGTTGGGCGGAAGAGGAAGGAGGTGCTACAGCGGGAGTTTAGAGAGTTGGGAAAAACACTGAGAAGTAGGACGTCGAAGGTGGTTATCTCTGGACTGGTACCGGTACCTCGTGCTGGTGAGGCCAGGAACAGAGAGATAGAGGGTATGAATTTATGGCTGAGGGACTGGTGCAGAGAGCAGGGATTTAGATTTCTGGACCACTGGGATCTCTTCTGGGCTAGGGGTGACTTGTACAAAAGGGACGGGTTGCATCTTAACAGCAGGGGGACAAACATTCTGGCAGGCAGGTTTGCTAGTGTGACACCTGTGGCTTTAAACTAAGTAGTGGGGGGGAGGGGTTAACATATTGTGAAAATGAAGATGAGGTAAAAGGGAATACAGGAGATATTGCAAAAGACTCTCGGAAGAATGGGAACAGAAGTTCTAGAGGGGAAAATAAATTAAGGGCAGGGCCAATTGTGAACGATGTGAGAGGGGAGGTAAATACAGAAGTTAAAGTGTTGTACTTAAATGCGCGTAGTATAAAAAATAAAGTGGACGAGCTTGAGGCTCAGTTAGTCATGGGCAAGTATGATGTTGTAGGGATCACTGAGACATGACTACAAGAGGACCAGGACTGGGAACTGAATATTCAGGGGTACACAACGTATAGAAAAGACAGACAGGTGGGCAGAGGGGGTGGGGTTGCTCTGATGGTAAGGAATGATATTCATTCCCTTGCAAGGGGTGACATAGAATCAGGAGATGTTGAATCAGTATGGATAGAAATGAGAAATTGTAAGGGTAAAAAGACCCTAATGGGAGTTATCTATAGGCCCCCAAACAGTAGCCTCGACATAGGGTGCAAGTTGAATCAGGAGATAAAATTGGCGTGTCAAAAATGTAATGCTACGGTGGTTATGGGAGATTTCATCATGCAGGTAGACTGGGAAAATCAGGTTGGAAATGGACCCCAGGAAAGAGAGTTTGTAGAGTGCCTTCGAGATGGATTCTTAGAACAGCTTGTACTGGAGCCTACCAGGGAGAAGGCAATTCTGGATTTAGTGTTGTGTAATGATCCTGATCTGATAAGGGGACTAGAGGTAAAAGAGCCATTAGGAGGCAGTGATCACAACATGATAAGTTTTACTCTGCAAATGGAAAGGCAGAAGGGAAAATCGGAAGTGTCAGTATTACAGTATAGCAAAGGGGATTACAGAGGCATGAGGCAGGAGCTGGCCAAAATTGACTGGAAGGAGGCCCTAGCAGGGAAGACGGTAGAACAGCAATGGCAGGTATTCCTGGGAATAATGCAGAGGTTGCAGGATCAATTTATTCCAAAGAGGTGGAAAGACTCTAAGGGGAGTAAGAGACACCTGTGGCTGACAAGGGAAGTCAGGGACAGCATAAAAATTAAGGAGAGGAAGTATAACATAGCAAAGAAGAGTGGGAAGACAGAGGATTGGGACTCTTTTAAAGAGCAACAAAAGTTAACTAAAAAGGCAATACGGGGAGAAAAGATGAGGTACGAGGGTAAACTAGCCAATAATATAAAGGAGGATAGCAAAAGTTTTTTTAGGTATGTGAAGAGGAAAAAAATAGTCAAGGCAAATGTGGGTCCCTTGAAGACAGAAGCAGGGGAATTTATTATGGGGAACAAAGAAATGGCAGACGAGTTAAACCGTTACTTTGGATCTGTCTTCACTGAGGAAGATACACACAATCTCCCAAATGTTCTAGGGGCCGGAAAACCTAGGGTGATGGAGGAACTGAAGGAAATCCACATTAGGCAGGAAATGGTTTTGGGTAGACTGATGGGACTGAAGGCTGATAAATCCCCAGGGCCTGATGGTCTGCATCCCAGAGTACTTAAGGAGGTGGCTCTAGAAATAGTGGAAGCATTGGAGATCATTTTTCAATGTTCTATAGATTCAGGATCAGTTCCTGTGGATTGGAGGATAGCAAATGTTATCCCACTTTTTAAGAAAGGAGGGAGAGAGAAAACGGGTAATTATAGACCAGTTAGTCTGACATCAGTGGTGGGGAAGATGCTGGAGTCAATTATAAAAGACGAAATTGCTGAGCATTTGAATAGCAGTAACGGGATCATTCCGAGTCAGCATGGATTTACGAAGGGGAAATCATGCTTGACAAATCTACTGGAATTTTTTGAGGATGTAACTAGGAAAATTGACAAGGGAGAGTCAGTGGATGTGGTGTACCTCGACTTTCAGAAGGCCTTCGACAAGGTCCCACATAGGAGATTAGTGGGCAAAATTAGGGCACATGGTATTGGGGGTAGGGTACTGACATGGATAGAAAATTGGTTGACAGACAGAAAGCAAAGAGTGGGGATAAATGGGTCCCTTTCGGAATGGCAGGCAGTGACCAGTGGGGTACCGCAAGGTTCGGTGCTGGGACCCCAGCTATTTACGATATACATTAATGACTTAGACGAAGGGATTAAAAGTACCATTAGCAAATTTGCAGATGATACTAAGTTGGGGGATAGTGTGAATTGTGAGGAAGATGCAATAAGGCTGCAGGGTGACTTGGACAGGTTGTGTGAGTGGGCGGATACATGGCAGATGCAGTTTAATGTAGATAAGTGTGAGGTTATTCACTTTGGAAGTAAGAATAGAAAGGCAGATTATTATCTGAATGGTGTCAAGTTAGGAGGAGGGGGAGTTCAACGAGATCTGGGTGTCCTAGTGCATCAGTCAATGAAAGGAAGCATGCAGGTACAGCAGGCAGTGAAGAAAGCCAATGGAATGTTGGCCTTCGTAACAAGAGGAGTTGAGTATAGGAGCAAAGAGGTCCTTCTACAGTTGTACCGGGCCCTGGTGAGACCGCACCTGGAGTACTGTGTGCAGTTTTGGTCTCCAAATTTGAGGAAGGATATTCTTGCTATGGAGGGCGTGCAGCGTAGGTTCACTAGGTTAATTCCCGGAATGGCGGGACTGTCGTATGTTGAAAGGCTGGAGCGATTGGGCTTGTATACACTGGAATTTAGAAGGATGAGGGGGGATCTTATTGAAACATATAAGATAATTAGGGGATTGGACACATTAGAGGCAGATAACATGTTCCCAATGTTGGGAGAGTCCAGAACAAGGGGCCACAGTTTAAGAATAAGGGGTAGGCCATTTAGAACGGAGATGAGGAAGAACTTTTTCAGTCAGAGGGTGGTGAAGGTGTGGAATTCTCTGCCTCAGAAGGCAGTGGAGGCCAGTTCGTTGGATGCTTTCAAGAGAGAGCTGGATAGAGCTCTTAAGGATAGCAGAGTGAGGGGGTATGGGGAGAAGGCAGGAACGGGGTACTGATTGAGAGTGATCAGCCATGATCGCATTGAATGGCGGTGCTGGCTCGAAGGGCTGAATGGCCTACTCCTGCACCTATTGTCCATTGTCTATTGTCTATGTACAGCATTCCTCTTTCTACATTCAGGACTCTGATCCCATACTCACATTTCTGTTCCATTTCCCTAATTTCTTCAGGTGGAATCTTCAGCTTGTCGATATGCTCACGTAAAACGCTCGCCCATTTCTGTAATGAATCCATGATAGTCCAAGGTCTTGCCATGTCTGCCACAAAGATAGCCAGAGTGTTCTTCAAGTTATCCCCAGACACTGCAAACTTGAGGAGGCCCTTATGGTATAGCTCGCCATCCAGAATCCATACATTACAGCGTGTGTGATCTGTGGAGAGAGAAATAGCTGGAATTCATCATGGATTCTTTTGGATTAATCTAGCGAATAGAGCAGATTGTTTTTGCAGAAATAGATAGACAACAGTACAGTGGTCTGTCTTTCCTCTTCTATGAGTCTACGACTTACTTCCCAGTGAACACACAGGCTGAAAATGTTAAATTAGTATTCTTTGACAGTTATGGGCCAGATAAATTAACATTGGCAAGATTATATCAAAGCTACCTGGCCACTCCCAAAAACATAATTAATACAAAAGCATGCCTGAAGTCACCCCAAAAATGTATCAAGTAGAATGTATGCTAGTCATGTTTAATTTGTTAAGGGGTGTACAAGTGTTCTTCAATTTTAATCAAATGAATGTTTGTCTTGTACTGATGTGGGTCTGGTCTACCTTGACTTCTAGTATAAGGATTATGCTTGTTGACTTACAAGCATGGCAAATCTCAATAACGATAAAGAACATCCACCAATTCGATGCCACATGTACTCTGGCAGCAAGTTCAGGCCTTTCAGCCCTAGAGTACCCCAACATCTTGTTGAGATGTGTACTGCACCAGAGATCAATAGGGAACTGGTGCAAATCTTCGGTTCTGCCCTTTGCAAATTCTCAGACACATCAAGCAGGTAAATTCTACACAGCACAAACTGTTCTCAAGTCCATTTCTATTACACAGCTGTTACACTGTGTATTTAGCCAGAACAGAAGAGAATACAATCATTCGCCAGCCAAGCCCAATACTGTAACAACTATTAGTTCTCTTAAAACATCCATATCTATTGAAGTTTTCTCCTGTGTTTGTTTAAGAGCTTAATATCGAACTCCTGGAAATTCCAGGGCGTCCAACAATGGTGAGAAGAAAATATATTTAAAGAAAAAAAGCCTTATTTCTAATAATTTCCAAAAACAAACAGCCAATTACAAAGAAAAACTGCTTTTAGACCAATGTGTATTGTGCTCTAGTTGCTGAAGAGAGACTACATAAACATATTCACTATTCAAATGTCATCACAATTAGTGGCTAACACCTCCAATAAGGTAACTGACAGCAAAGAAGTATGAGTAACTGGTTGGACATGGGAGATGTCAAAATCTTACTAACGGAATCCAGAATGTTAGTGAAAAGTTGCTGAGTTGCAGAAAACAAACTTAATATGCTGCAGAGATCCACAATTTGATTAATTCATCATTGACACAGTAAGGATAAAATACGATTTTCTGTATTAAATCAGCAAGAGAAATGCAATATAAGGATCTGCCCAGGCTCAAGATTGTCATCTGGAGTATTGCTCCATACATTTGAAGAAGTTGACACAAGTTAGAGCGGAAAGCCAGAGGCAATGCGATAATTTGCAGCCCAATGTCGAAATAAGCAACTCCAGACGCTGGTTAACAAAAGACAAAGTGCTGGAGTAACTCTGTAGGTCAGGTAGCATCTCTGGGGAACATGAATAGGTGACATTTTGGGTCAGGATCCTTTAGCAAAATTGACCTGAAGGAGAGTCTGAATCAATCTGAAGAAGGGCCTCAACCCAAAACATCACCTAATCATATTCTCCAGAGATACTGCGTGACCTGCTGAGTTACTCCAGCACTTTGTCTTTGTACTATTTTTGTTTGTTTCTTATATACTAAACTTTTTTGCTGTTATTACAATGTTTACAGAGTACTATGTTTGCATGTCCGGTTTGTTGCTGCAAGTAAGAATTTCATTGTTCTGCTTCGGAACACATGTCAATAAAATGCTGTTGACTTTAATCTGCAGCCCGAGCCTGGGCAGAAAGCATCAGCTGCCCATTCCACAGAGGGCAGCATCTCCCGAGATGCTGCCTGACCTGCTGAGTTACTCCAGCATTTTGTGAATAAATACCTTCGATTTGTACCAGCATCTGCAGTTATTTTCTTACACTCTTTATTCCACAGAGGGCAAGATACTTGAACAGGAATCATTCTATAGTGAAAGGGCTGATAGACTGTACACACTCAAGATAACCATTCTCACTCACAGTACCAATTGCACATCACTGTTTAAAAAGGGTCCAAGATAGAACTAGTCTCAAGCCCAAGCCAACTAGTTTCAAGCTTACAACATGACTGTCTCAAAAATAACCAATTACTCACTTGATTTCTAGTGGCGATAATGTCATCAGCTATCTTGGAATTCGCTCATTTCCCACCTCTCTCCTTGCCTTTCGAACACTTTTCAAAAACTCCCAAGATGTTTTTGTGTCATCTGCCTGAATAATATGAAACACCTTGGGATGCTTTTTAACTATGCTAACAGCATAAGCTGCTGTCGAGATAGCATCTCTAGGCAGTCACTATAAAACAATGTCACAGCAAGGTGAAGGATTCAAAATATAAAAAGATCAAGACTTTAGATTAAAATAGATTTGGTGCGTTGCATTGATAGCTACTAGCATCAGGCATTAGGATGCTGGATATGATCTGATTTAGCAGCCCTGGCACAGCAAGGTTTGCCTGGACACACTAACAGCATAAGTTTTAGGACAATGACTGCACCTTTAATGGATAGATGACATTTCCCAAATATTTGCTGAAATCCTGAAAGGCATAACATACATAGAAGCACCAAATGAGGCTCTCTAGCATCTCGCAAGAGTTCCCACGAACTGTCACTCTATTGTTCATGAATACTGAATCATGAACAACGGAGTTTCTCAACACAGTATGGATGTTACAGTCCCCTCTATCCGAGGAGGTTTTGACAACATCACATAATATTTTCCTCTGTACCAGCACCTCAGCCAAGCAACTATCTAGCCTATTCTATTCTTGCCTCTCTGGCACATAGGTATAATTCAGAAATTACCACCGAGATTTTGCTTTTAAATCACATTTCTAACTCCCAATAGTCACTCTGCAAGGCATTATCCCTTTTCCTACCCACATCAATGGTACCGATTCCCCTAGAGAATGTTCTACAGCTGCTACATTCTGGACCCTGGTGTCCCATTCTGGACCCTGGAGTCCCATTTGCCTCCACAGAATCCCATCTGTCCTTCTATCGAATCTTCTATCGCTATAGCCTTGTCTGATGTTACCCTATGCCACTGTACCCCAGACAAATAAACATCTGAACTCTGGACCTTCGACTAAGAAGTCACCCAGCCAGCATCAGGAACCAACAGCAGTCAACTGAAAGCTTGCACAAGAAACCGGTTTAAATGTTGTCCTTCATCAGTGCTTTACACCAAATACCAAAAGCCTGAATTGTCTAGGTGTCGAATGTTTCAGACTTCCCATTTGTAAGTTATCTACCCATTACTTGACCCTCATCAAGCATGTATAAAACGATTGTCCCCTACTAGTCTGAAGGAGGGTCCCGAATCAAAACATCACATCTGTTTCTTCCAGAAATGCTGCCTGACCCAGTTACTTCGACGTTTTGTGCTTTACTCAAAATTCCAGCAGCTGCAGTTCCTTGCATCTCTAAGCAAGGACAAAAGCTGGACCCAGGAATCAAAACCAGTAGTCACAGGTCATCGCTGAATGATGGCACGGTAATAGCACATAACAGAGAGACCAGTTTGACTGGAATAGGAGTCGTTAAATTAAAAACATTATTCATGACCCTACTCTGTATCATAAAGAATAAACACAACTTATCATATCATATCATCATATATATACAGCCGGAAACAGGCCTTTTCGGCCCACCAAGTCCGTGCCGCCCAGTGATCCCCGCACATTAACACTATCCTACACTCACTAGGGACAATTTTTACATTTACCCAGCCAATTAACCTACATACCTGTACGTCTTTGGAGTGTGGGAGGAAACCGAAGATCTCGGAGAAAATCCACACAGGTCACGGGGAGAACGTACAAACTCCTTGCAGTGCAGCACCCGTAGTCAGGATCGAACCTGAGTCTCCGGCGCTGCATTCGCTGTAAAGCAGCAACTCTACCGCTGCGCTACCGTGCCGCCCTTAACATTTATTATATCAGATTTCAAACTAATGGCAGCAGGAACATTTAATTAGCAAGCAATGTTTCCTTGAATTATGCAAATCAGCATAAAATACCTAACATAAACAGAAAATAAATAGCTCAGTGTCTCATCACAGTAGATCCACTGCTCCCGTTCCCCTCTGGTTACACAGCATGCAGGGAATGCCACTGGTCTTTCATTGCTGCATTTACAAAGCGTTTTGCCAGATACATATAATTTCTTGCTTAACTGAAATCTTGTCTCATTACATTAGCTTGGACACAAACAACTGCAGACGGGGCCATACGGGACATTATAGATTTTAATCATCCTCGATGATAACGCCAGCCTTCCTGATGTAACGGACTGTATAGATGTACTACATGAAGTGATGAGCCTGGGCTTATTTGTGCTCAGTCATGTTAGGTTCCTCACTAAAGACCATTCGAGCGCAACTCAACATGGTAGATATTTACAAAAGAGGTGAAGAAGAGGTATGGACACTAAAAAAGGGCTTTCTCTTTATTGCACCTTAATGTGATAACCCATATGAGCACGTCAGAAATAGGGAGCAAAGTGACAAACTACTTTGAAACCAGTTTAAACCAAGGCTGAAGACTGATTCTATTTTGGCTGCCATTCTTGCTTTAACTGCTGTACTTACAATGCAAGTGGGAAACCCTCCATATTATGGGGTCACTATTCCCAAGTACATTGAGTAGTCAATGCATAGCCAAATGCTTTAAAACACAGTGGGCAAATTCAAGGTGAAGTGTTGGATGCTTCTGAGAATTGACAAATAGCTCCAAGGTATGTCTAACGTCTAAAAGGTTTGATAGGAAGATAGTCTGCTTGATATCTTGAATGAGAATCTATGGGATAGGGGAAGACAGAAAATCAAAATCTAGCAATAGGCTAAAGTTGAATCATTAGGCATTCCAGCATAATGCAATTTTAGCAAAAAACAATCACCCTTGTTAGGTACGGTGGTAAGACATGTTACATGGGGAATGAAACGCATCAAGAATCTAAAGGCTTGCAACAGAATGAAGATGTTTACATTAAGTGAAAATAAAAGAGAAAATACAAGCATTTGTTAAACCAAAGACCAAAAACCAGCACTGGAGAAATAATAATTAAGAGAACAGTTTCAGACACCAAGGTTCATGGCCAGAGTCTATAATTTATTACAAGAGCAGACACTGCAGTTTATTAAACAGCAATCTATCTTTAATGTTGTTAAATGTATCTCACTTCACAGTCATCCTGCTATAGGAAGCATACTGTTAAGCTGGAAAGAGTGCAGAGAAGATTTACAAGGATGCTGCCAGGACTCGAGGGCCTGAACTATAGGGATAGGTTGGGCAACCTTCGACTTTATTCTTTGGAGCACAGGAGGATGAGGGGCGATCTTGTAGAGGTGTATAAGATCATGAGAGAATAGATCGGGTGAATGCACAGTCTTTTACCCAGAGTGGGGGAATCAAGAACCAAAGGACATAGTTTAAGGTGAGAGGGGAAAAGAATCAGGAAACTGAGATGTAACCTTTTCACACTGAGGGTAGTGGGTATATAGATCGAGCTGCCAGAAGAGGTGGGTGAGGCAGGTACTATACCAACATTTAAAAGACATTTGGATAGGTAGATGGATGGGAAAGATTAAGAGGGATATGGGCCAAACCTGGGCAGGTAGGACTAGTGTAGATTAGGCATCTCGATCAGCATGAGTAAATTGGGCTGAAGGGCCCATTTCGGTGCTGTACGACTATGACTACAAGATAAGATCAGCAAAGAGATTGATTAAAATTTTATCAGATCGGTTGATCACAGAATGAATCAAAGCAACAGAAGGCATCACACCTCAATTGTTACATTCTCTCAGATTCACTAAGCACAGTTAATGAAGTGGGAAGTTAGCTTATTTTATTGAGATTCAAGACTTGGAGGCCTCGTTAATTGGGAAGTTGTTTCTGTCTACAAACAGATTCCAATGATCCACTTTAAAACATTTCCAACGGCATCTAAGGCCTCAATGGCAAGCAGAGTTTGGTGTTGCTGATGTAAGAGATAACTTGAACCCAGGTTTAAGACAGAAAATGCTGTAAATGAACATAGAAAATTGTTGCAGGAGTAGGCCATTCGGCCCTTCGAGCCTGCACCGCCATTCAATATGATCATGGCTGATCATCCAGCTCAGTAACCTGTACCTGCCTTCTCTGCATACCCCCTGATCCCTTTAGCCACAAGGGCCACATCCAACTCCCTCTTAAATATAGCCAATGAACTGGCCTCAACTACCTTCTGTGGCAGAGAATTCCACAGACTCACCACTGTGTGAAGAAATGTTTTCTCATCTCGGTCCTAAAAGATTTCCCCCTTATCCTTAAGCTGTGACCCCTGGTTCTGGACTTCCCCAACATCGGGAACAATCTTCCCGCATCTAGCCTTTCCAACCCCTTAAGAATTTTAGATGTTTCTATAAGATCCCCCCTCAGTCTTCTAAATTCCAGCGAGTATAAGCCTAAGAGATTCATGAGATCCACTGTGGAATAAGGTCCTTGAGTGAACTGACAGGAGCAAGCAATTTTGCATTCCTCGCAACTGAGGAATACCAATAACGGTACTGCTAGACATGTGGAAAATTGAGGTGATACTGTGGCAGCCAACAGTAATGTTGCCACAGGAGAACGATGGACAAGTGTGCTCGTCTTGGACTGGATTCTCAATGTGTTATCTTCTTATTGGAGAACAGGAAGAATAGGAGGGAAATGCATTTTAGAAACAAGATTTACTCCCTTACTGAACTCTGGGCAACAGCCACCAGGGATTGCAGGTACCCTACGACCAACACTCGCAAGGAGACTCCGAGAGTGGAACTACTCAGAGAAGCAACCCCAGACTAAACAACATCTGGTAGGTAGCTTGTATTTTCTCTTCTATTCTCACTCAATATAAATATGCTCATTCTGTTGCAAGCCATACTGAACAAGGGTGATTGATTTTGCTAAAATTGCATTATGCTGGAATGCATAATGATTCAACTTTAGCCCTTGACTAGTTTTTGATTTTCTGTCTTCCCCATCCCCAGCAAACATAGCATACTTGCTGACAACCAACATGCATTTAGGAGGCATAGATCATGCAAGTCTCAGCTTATCCTGACAACAAATGACCTGGCCAAGAAACTTGACAGCAATGTCGTCACAGATTTAGTAGTACTCGACTTTTCTAAAGCATTTGATGTCATCCCACACCAGAGACTGCTTCAGAAGCTTGACTTTCTGAGACGCAACTTTTATCATTGTTCAACTTCTATCAAGGAGAAGTTATACTTCACCCTTGTTAGACCTCATTTGGACTATGCAGTTGCAGCATGGGATCCATACACAAATAAAAACATTTCTTCCATCAAACGTGTCGAAAGATAGGCAGCTCGAGTTGTTATAAATACTTATGAGAGAGAAGCGAGTGTTACCAAATTTCTAAATTCATCGGGGTGGAACCCGCTCCAAGACAGACGTAAAGCCCACGGTTTGACCTGTTTTTACAAAATGTTAAATGGTCAGTGATCTCGACATAGATTACCACATCTACACCAAACCTATCAGGAGTAGACAAGGGCATTCGATTCAATTTGAGATACCAGCTACCAAGACAGATGTGTATAGCAATTCATTATTCTCTCGCACAATTAAAGCATGGAATAGTCTTCACCCAGCTATAGTTAATCAACCAGACGCAGCTAAATTTAAGGCAGCTCTTCTTCTCCAAGAAGCCCTTCTTGCTTAAGCCCATACTCCGCCACCTCCAGTTTAAATTCCATTTGGAATATTTTGGAGGACCAAGAACCAAGAACCATCCCACAAATTCTCATTCTTTCTTTTGGCTAAGTAGATTTGCTTTACATACTGTATGCAATTTGTGTGAAATCACAAAATATTTTACACTCCATGTTTGAAATGGAGACACGGATGCAGTTGTCTGAAGATCAAGACTTCAAACCAGACAGAAAACTCTGGTCTCCCACAGCACCAGTAATATCTGAACTCATATGGGTGTCAGGGAAATTGACTATTAACAAAATGTCGATGAACTAGAAAAATACTATGAATGATAGATCTACAAAATTCATCCAAAAGGATAAAGAGCCAACCAATGTCAGTGTCCTCTTCCAAGTCAACATTCCCTGCACTAAGGTTTTGTTTTACAGACAACACCATTTGCATGCCCGACACAGGCTCCAGAAACACACACTTCCCTGCACTCTGACATGAGATGAGATTATAAAATGGACAGGAGGAAACTCACTCAAGGAAGGCAAATTATAGTCACTAACACAGGAAACCAGCTCCAAGAATCCAAAAAAGCTAGAGGGACCAGCATGCAAAAGGGGAAAAAAATGTCCCTGAAGCAAGAAACAACAATATTGCTTTTCATGAAAAACATTATCCTCCTCATATGGTCATCAGGGGAACTGTAAACAAGGGCAGGATTCAGTAAATGCTCAGACCAGACTCTCTATATGAACTGCAAAACATAAATCATTAATTCATAATGTCCTCTACAAATGTAGTACATTTGCAGTACACTTTTCACGCTGTAAAACTGAACTTTTCACTCAGAATGGGGGGGGGGGGGGGGGGCAATAAACAGATTTAGGTAGAGATTTCTAGAGCCTAATTGCTGAAGTTCGAGAAATGATGGAATCAGCAAGAGAGGAAACTGGAGAAGCAGTGGATCACAGAAATGTGAGAGATTGGGAGGGTTAAGGCTGCAGAGGCATTTGAAAACAATTTAAGCTTGTTCATAAAACCAACAGTCTTTTCTCTTCCAGTTATGGCCTATTCAGTCACGCTAACCTCCAACCAGTAAGACACCCTGCTCCCCACCACAGCACAAAATCAACCTCCACCATCGTGTCAGACAGTGCATTCCAGATCAAATACTCCTCGGCAAAGTTCATTGGTCTGTATTTCTAGTTACCTAAACATCTCTTATTGCTAATGGTTTCCTCACATGAACAAAACTTTAAGATTTTGCCCAGATACTAATTTTCTTCTTAATCTTCTCTGCTCCAAAAACCAACCTGATTAAATCATTCTAGACCCGGAAAAACCCGTTCTTCGAGGTGTTGACTTCCATTATAAAATGCTGCTCCTGGCATGGAACAAAATACTTCAGTTGAAGCCAAACAGTTTCTGGCATTAATTCTTTTGTCTACACTTTTAGGTATTCTTTTTCTGGTGTCTGGGCATCCTTGACATTGCCAGCATTTATCACTCTAGTCAATTTCAGTGTTGAGAGGGAAGCGGGAGTCTTTGTGTCAACATTCGGCTGCTTGGTATCGAGTCAAAGTCAAGAGTGTTTTATTATCGCATGTGCCAAAACAAAACTATGAAATTCTGAGTTGCAGCAACATAACAGATACGTAAACATATTACTCCGTAAACACCATAATAAACAACAATAAAAGTTCAATATTATAAAGAACAAACAATAAAAGACAAAAACAGTGCCCCCAGGTATATGTGGTTTGGAGCTTATTTGAGTGTTGTCATGTTTAATAGCCTGATGGTTGTCGAAAAAGAATTTCAGAATTTTAAAATTGAAATATAATCTGCAAAGACATCAACTGGCTCAGAAACAAATTACTTGAGAAAGTACAGAGCTGTCATCTCCCAATAGCCAGGTTGTGAAGCAATTCAAGCAAAGCCAACCCATCAGTTGTCAAATCAAATTGTTGCCAAGAATGGAAGGCCATATACAGAGCAGTCCTTCAAGTTAATGCGCACTGCAATGTCTTGTTTTTAAACTTTCTTCATAAGTATAACAAATAAGAGCATTAGCCTGAAGCTTAAAGTTATTCAATTAGTCCAGATCCACAAACAGCAGTCTGTTGCTCAGATCAAATAACCTGAACAGGAATCAGGACATTGCAAAGTCCAATTCTCACCAGTGCAACTCATGGAGTTTACAACACGAGGCTGCAAAAGGAACATTTCCTCATCAAAAAATTCAAAGCTAAGGATATTACCCAAACTGAAGTCAACTAACGTATGTCTCACTAGGAATTGAATCTTGCACCAATTAATTCAACGTAGTTTCATGCAGCAGTAAACAAGGATGATGCCAGGACTGGAGGGCTCAAGCACCGAGAGGCCAGATAAAAAGGGATTGTTTTCCCTGGTGCAAAACTTAGAGATTTATTTAATCATTTTAGAAAAGGTGAATAGTCAGTCGTTTCCCCAGTGGAAGGGAGTCTGAAACAAGAAGGGTGCAATTACTATGTTTGAAAGACGTTTGAGCAGATTCATGGATAGGAAAGGTTCAGAGGGATATGAGCCAAATGGGACTAGTTCAGGTAAGCATCTTGGTTGGCATGACTCAACCAAAACGTCACCTATCCACTCTCCAGAGATGCTGATTACCTACTGATTTACTCCAGCAGTTTTGTGGCCTTTTCGGCTTGGACAAGTTGGGCCAAAAGTTTCCACTGGGAAACAAACAAGGCCTTGGTTTATCCTCACCCCCAAAGACAACACATTCTAATGCATAATGTAGAAACGAGGAACTGCAGATGCTGGTTTATACCACATCTCCCAAAATGTCACTCATCCTTTTTCTCCTGCCTGATACTGCCTGACCTGCTGAGTTACTCCAGCACTTTGTGTCTAATGCATTACTGAAGCAGGGTTGCATGTGGAGTTGGACATGAATTCATAACACATGAATCCTTATAAACATCCATTTCTGCCACAGTATATGCTTTTGTACTTTGCAAACACTTGATGAATCGTGTGCAATCATTCTATCTGTGCAATGCACGGTGCCTTTGATGATACGTCACTGATGATGACTCAGGATATTTCAGGAAGCCTTGGGCTCATTCCCACTGCTCTGCTTTGCTCAGCAATTCATCAGAGATTTACTAAGCCTGGGAAAGAGTACGCTGTAAGCATAGCTTATTAACAAACAACTTGCAATAATTTATGATACTCGGGCCTTCACTGAGTTAAAATATTCAAAAACGCAAAGAACACACAGAGTACACCACACCACACATGATTTCACTGGCCTCACTGACCATCTCGGTCTTCGTCGTGTATGTTCAGGTATAAATATTCCAGACCCCTCCCTTTCTTGTTGTGCTCTGCACCTTGGAGCTTGGCCATGAGTGTTGTCTTGCCAGATCCATCCTCACCTAGAAGTTCAGCAATGAGTCAGTATTAGTAATAATGCCATTAATTAGATGAAGTAATATTTAGAGAACAAAATGCAAAAACAATTGGTCCAGATAAATATCCCTCCCAAAAGAAGGCAATGATGTAAAACACAAAGTGCTGGAGTAACTCAGCGGGTCAGGCAGCATCTCTGGAGAGCATGGATGGGTGACGTTTTGGGTGAGCACCCCATCAGGCTCTGATCGATGTCCCGAAAATTGACTAATTTTATCCATGTCCTCTGGAGATGCTGCCTGACCTGCTGAGTTATTCCAGCATTGTGTTTTACTCAAGATTCCAACATCAGCAGTTCCTAGTGTCTTCAATGAAATATACTTAACTTTTAAATATTACTTTAAACCTTTAAATTATAAATAGATTTCAAGTTAGACGAGATTAGACTTGCATCATTTTATAGCATTCAACAATACTGCAACATAAATTACACTGAAATTTAACATGCTGTTTGCATTACTCTTTGTAGGTACCGTCTGATTTTAGGACAAATTTATGCGGTGAGCTCCAGCCTTACCGAGCACAAGAATATTTTTCCCTGTGGGCAGTTTTGACCGAGACCGGGTGGAGACTTCACTGAGGATAGAAGTCCTAAAAGAAAAACATTTGCATTTTATATCATGCTTTTCCAGTCATTTCACAGGCATTGGCAGCATTCTTTTCCCAACCGCTCGTTAATAAGAGCAGAAATTGTTGGAAATACTACATAGTCAGATATTGTCTTTCTACCAAAACCTAGCAGTTTAGAGTTATATAGCTCAGAAACAAACCCTTTGACCCAACTCTTCCATGCTGAGCAAAATACCCCATCTAAGCAGTCCTATTTGCCTTCATAGGGGCTAGTGGAATCAAGGGATATGGGGAGAAGGCAGGCACGGGTTATTGATTGGGGACAATCAGCCATGATCACAACTGGATTGAAGGGCCGAATGGCCTCCTCCTGCACCTATTTTCTATGTTTCATTTGGCCCAGATCCATTTAAACCTTTCCTATCCATGTACCTGTCCAAATTTACTTTAAATATTATTGTACTTGCCTCAACTACCTCCTCTGGCAGCTTGTTCCATACACCCACCACCCTCTGTGTGAAAAAATTGCCATTCAGCTTCCTATTAAATCTTTGTCCTCTCACCCTCTGGGTAAAAGACTGCATTCACCGTATCTATTCCCTCATGATTCCCCTCTATAAGATCACCCCTCAGCCTCCTGCGCTCCAAGGAATAAAGTCCTAGCCTGCCCAACCTCTCCCAACATCCCCATAAATCTTCTCTGTACTCTTTCCAGCTTACTGACATCTTTCCTAGAGGAGGGTGACCAAAAATGAACCCAACCCTCCAAATGCAGCCTCACCAACGTGTTTTTATTTCATGTTCCTAAGTCATAGGAGCATAATTAGTCCATTCAGCCCGTTGAGTCTATTCTGCCATTCAAACACGGCTGATCTATCTTCCTTCTCAACCCCATTCTCCTGCCGTCTCCCCGTAACCTTTGACACCCTCACTAATCAAGAACATGTCAATCTTAGCTTTAAAAATAGCCAATGACTTGGCCTCCACCGCTGTCTGTGGCAATAAATTCCAGATTCACCACCCGCAGACTAAAGAAATTCATGAATGCATGATTAAGTTTATTGGCCAAGTATGTGCATATACAAGGAATGTGCCTTGGTGCTCCGCTGACAAATGACGACACAAACATAGTTAACAATTAAGAATAAAGCACAACCACATCAAAATAATAAGGATACAACATTACAGTGTAAACATGTGGGTGAAAACAAACCAGAGCTCATCCTCGTCTTTCTAAAGGTACATCCTAAGGCTATGGTCTCTGGTCCTAGACTCTCCTGGTGGAAACATCCTCTCTGTATCCACTCTATCAAGACCTTTCACGATTTGGTAATCTTCAAAGAGGTCACCCCTCATCCTTCTAGATTCCAGCACGTACAGGCAGAGTACAGAAAAGGAGGGCCTGCCCACGCCATAAAGATATAGAAGCCCAACTACTGTGTCATCCAGGTTCAGGAACAGCTTCATCCCCACAGCCATCAGATTATTAAACACTACAATCTACAAAAATAGCTCTGAACTACATCGACTTGGGGGCATTGGTTTTGTCTTTTTGCACTATTATTGTTTGTTTTGTGTATGTATGTATCTTTGTAATGTATGTGTGCATGTTTATACACAGTATCTATATATATATATATACATACATACACGTTTCTCGTTTATTATATGGTTTACAGATTACTATGATTACAGTCTGAAGAAGGGTCTCGACCCAAAACGTCACCCATTCCTTCTCTCCTGAGATTCTGCCTGACCTGCTGAGTTACTCCAGCATTTTGTGAATAAATACCTTCGATTTGTACCAGCATCTGCAGTTATTGGCTTATACTATGTTTACATATTCTGTTGTGTTGCTGTAAGTAAGAATTTCATTGTACTGTTTGGGACATATGACAATGTAAGACGAAGGTATCAGAAAATGCTGGAGTAACTCAGCGGGTCAGGCAGCATCTCCGGAGAGAAGGAATGGGTGACGTTTCGGGTCGAGACCCTTCTTCAGACTGACAATATTACACTGTTGTCTCTGGAGCACCGACAGCTCCAGAAGGGCCCGCCCGAACCGCGACCCGAGGCGGTCGTAACCGCCCGCAACGCAATTACAGCGTGGATCTGACCGAGAGAAGCCGACCGGCAGCTCCAGGAGGGCCCGGCCCCACGCCGGTAGTAGCCGCGCCCGCCCACCCGCACGATTGACAGAGTGGGGAGGGGGCCGAGAGAAAAGGAGGGCCCGGCCGCACCGGCCGGTTGACGGCTCCAGGAGCGCCCGACCGCGCCGCTGACTCAGTGGGAAGGGACGGTCCTGACCCTCGCCGGTCGTGACCAGGCCCTGATCCTCGCCCGCCAGTGGTTCCAGCGGGGATCGGACCGAGAGAAAGAGAGGGCCCGCCTCCGCCCGTACCGCACCGCCAACAGAGCCGGGAGGGCGGTCCCGCCCGCACCACCTGAGGCCGCTCCCGGACCTCGGATCCCCCGCCCAACGCCGCCGGACGGCCCCGCCGCCTACCACAGGTTTGGCCCATCGTCCTCGTCGGCCGCCTCCTGGTTGCTGGCGGCAGCGGCGCCCAGATGCTTCCTCTCCCCCACGGGCGCCATTTTGGCCACTGCGCCCGCCCGGGACCCGGATCAGTGACGTCAACCTCAGCAACGCCAGGACCCCGCGGCTGCCCCGCCCGCGCCGCATGCAGCCGCTCAACCACCTTCAGAGCCTCCTCCAGCCGCACTGATGATATCACAGTACCTGATCAATTCTAATGTTAATTCTAACAATTTAGAAACCACTTCAGGCAGTTTTCTGGACAAATGCTCTCATGAGACAATCCAATGACGTAATTGCCTCTGTAGCATTCCATATCCGCGCCATTTTCCACAAAATGTCTTTTATTTCCTAATTTGAGTGTCGGGTTTCTTATTAACTTCTGTCCGGCAGCTGCCTGGACGGATGGGGTGCAGGCGAAGGACCCCTGGTGGAAGAGGCTTTGATGTCAATTACGTCATTGCTGTGGAATCCCTCACCTTGGCCAAGCCCCGTCCAATCACCGCACGCCCGGACCAAGCCCCGGCCAATCACCGCACGCCCGGACCAAGCCCCGCCCAATCACCGCACGCCCGGACCAAGCCCCGGCCAATCACCGCACGCCCAAACCAAGCCCCGACCAATCACCGCACGCCCGGACCAAGCCCTGGCCAATCACCGCACGCCCGACCAAGTCCCGGCCAATCACCGCACACCCGGACCAAGCCCCGGCCAATCACCGCACGCCCGGACCAAGCCCCGGCCAATCACCGCACGCCCGGACCAAGCCCCGGCCAATCATCGCAGGCCCGGACCAAGCCCCAACCAATCGCCGCACGCCCGGACCAAGCCCCGGCCAATCACCGCACGCCCGGACTAAGCCCCGGCCAATCACCGCACGCCCGGGCCAAGCTCTGGCCAATCAGCGCACGCCCGGAATAAGCTCTGGCCAATCACCGCAAGCCCAGACCAAGCCCTTGCCAATCTCTGGCCAATCAGTGCATGCCCTGGGCAAGCCCTGGCCAATCAGCGCATGCCCGGACCAAGCCCTGGCCTATCAGCGCACGCCCAGGCCAAACCCTGGCCAATCACCGCACGCTCTGGCCAATCAGCACAGTGTTTGAACTTTGGAAGAGGAAGGGTGGGGACCCACAAACCTGTCTCTATTAATGGGACGGTGACAGAGAGAGAGTCAAAAGCTTCAAATTCCTAGGCATGTATATCTCTGAAGATCTTTTGTGGACCCGGCACATTGGTGCAATTATAAAGAAAAAACATCACTCTACTTCCTGAGAAGATTGCAGAGATTTGGTATGTCAGAGATGACTATCTTGAACTTCTACAGGTGTAGAGTAGAGAGCATATGAACTGGTTGTATCACGGCCTGGTTACATAGATACATAGACAATAGGTTCAGGAGTAGACCATTCGGCCCTTCAATGGGATCATAGATGATCATCCACAATCAGTACCCCATTCCTGCCTTTTCCCCATATCCCTTGATTCCGCTAGCCCAAAAAGCTCTATCTAACTCTCTTTTGAATGCATCCAGTGAATCGGCCTCCACTGCCCTCTGAGGCAGAGAATCCCACAAATTCACAACTCACTGGGTGAAAAGGTTTTCCTCATCTCAGTTCTAAATGGCCTACCCCTTAATCTGAAACTGTGGCCCCTGGTTCTGGAGTCCCCCAACATCAGGAACATGTTTCCTGCTTCTAGTGTGTCCAATCCCTTAATAATTTTATATGTTTCCATAGGATTCCCTCTCATCCTTCTAAATTCCAGTGAATACAAGCCCAGTCGCTCCATTCTTTCATCATATGACTGTCCCGCCATCCTGCGAATTAATCTTGTGAACCTGCGCTGCAATCCCTCAATAGCAAGAATGTCCTTCCTCAAATCTGCAACTTGAATGCCCAAAAACAAAGAAGACTGCAAAAAGTGGCAAACACTGCCCAATCCATCACGGGTACTGACTTCCCCACCATCAAAGTGTTTAATGGGGGCCGCTGCCTCAAAAAGGTAGCCAGCCTCATCAGAGACCACCCTGACCATTCACTCATTTCACTCCTGCCATCGGGAAGAGGTTTTGGAAGCCTGAAAATGTAATGTCCAGGTTCAGGGACAGCTTCTTCCCCACAGCCATCTGGCTATTAAACACAACCTCCAAATAAGTGAGGGCATTGTTTTTGTCTTTTTGCACTATTATTATTTGTTCGTTTTTATGTGTGTGTGTCCACACACACTTAACATTTTATTATATTGTTTACATTGTACTATGTTTACCTATTCTATTGTGTTGTTGCAAGTAAGATTTCATTGTTCTATCTGGGACATATGGGCGTCATGACTCTTCTAAAAGCTAAACTAAACTCTAAACCTACCGCCCTGGCCATTGCCTCATTTCGTTCCTGCCATCGGATAGAAGGTACAGGAATCTGAAAATGACAGACCATCAGGTTCAGGGACAGCTTCAACCCAACAACCATCAGGCTCTTAAACACTGTAAATATCAACTAAACTTCAAACTATGAACTGTCTTGGTTGCACTAGGGACTTCAGGCTTTTGTCTTATTTTGCACTACATTGTGTTTTTTTAATGTACTGAACTTTCTTTGTTTATTATACTATCTATTGAGTCCAGTGTTTACAAACCTAATGTGGTGCAACAAGGAAGAACTCCATTGTTCCACTTCGGTACATATGACAATAAAGCACTCTACCACATTTCGGGTCAGAACCCTTATTGAGACTTAGAAGTGGACCGAGGTATGGTAGGTGATTGCAGAGTGGCATTGGCAACTGAAGAAATAGCTCGGCGGCAACCTCTCCGGACTGGTTCTCGTCATCAACTCGGTGAAAGACGCTCTTTGGTCTGCCCGAGCTTTGTTGGCCTCCCGGCGGAGCGAGATGTCCGTCAAGGAATGTTGCCGACTGGCCCGCTGCAGACTGCAGGAGTACGTGCTGAGGGACGCACTGAAGCTTGGTGCAGCTAACGCCAAGGCCCTGTGGGGGAGGACCACAGTCTAGGGTCCTTCCGCTGCTGGACATGGGGGACAGGGTGTGGTGGAGAGAGACGCCCCTCCAAATAAGGGATACTGGGTAAATGTCTGTAAATTTGGAAGTAAATGCCTGTATCGAATGTGTAACCTCCGGAAATGTCGGATGGGTTTGTTAAAAAATATGTTTTGTAAGCGATATTTATTACTTGAATAAAGTATTTTTTGATATTAAAAAAAAGGTTCTCGTTACCGTGGCAGCGAGCCAGGCCTGCAGGCAACTGAACCGTCTTCTCACCAGCGAGAGCGAGGTCCTGACTTGCAATCTAGCTAATTGAAGACCTTTGAACTATCTTTGATCAGACTTTATCAGATTTCAATGTTATATCTTGCACTCAATATTGTACCCTTTATCCTTTATTTCTGCGCTGTAGACAGCTTGGTTGTATTCGTGCATTGTTTTTTATCTGACTGGAAAGCACGTAAACAAAAGCTTTTCACTGTAGATAAACAAAATTCTGAAGCAACTCAGCGAGTCTGGCAGCATTTCTGAAGAAAATAGATGGGTGACGTTTCGAGTGGACGCCAGACCCGCTGAGTTACTCAGCATTTTGGGTCTATCTATGAAAAAAACATGCATCTGCAGTTCTTTTTTGTTCGTTTTTCACTGTACCTTGATACATGTGACAATAATAAACTAATAAAAAAATAAAGAATAATACGAAACCTTTTAATCACTCATTTAATTACTTCTTGAATGTTGTGTGTCTCTGCTCACCTACGCCCCCTGGTGGAGATGCAGGAGTTGCTCTGGACTGTCTAATTGTACTGTGTTCCCTGGCTTTCTTTGTACACTAGTATTGTTATAGCCATAGAGTGATACAGTGTGGAAACAGGCCCTTTGATCCAACAGGCCCTTTGAGCCAACATGTCCCAGCTACACGTCCCACCTGCCTGCGCTTGGTCCATATCCCTCCAAACCTGTCCTATCCATGTACCTGTCTACTATTGTGGTTATTCACTTATTGACGAGGGTGGACTTCTGCCTCTTCACACAGGAGATACATCGCAGCAGGCAGTCCAAGACCTTGTGGCTTTGCTGAGCAGTTTGTGTTGGGCTCCAGGCATCTGTAGCTGAATTCCTCATCCTGCAGCACCCCAAGGGATCATTGGAGGATCAGATCATTTAGACCCACACCACCCTAGCCACGTTCTCATCTCACTGCCACCATCAGGAACAAAGTACAGGAGCCTGGAAAACAGAACTTTCCAGGATCAATGTGTAGGAAGGAACTGCAGATGCTGGTTTACACCGAAGATAGACACAAGATGCTGGAATAACTCAGCGTGTCTGACAGCATCTCTGCAGGGAAGGAATGGGAGACTGAAACAGGGTCACCCATTCATTCTCTTCAGAGATGTTGCCTGCCTCACTGAGTTACTCCAGCATTTTGTGTCTACCTCCTGGTTCAAGAACAGCTTCTTCCCAACAACCATCATGCACTTGAAAACTTCACGACACTAACCTCAGCAGCTGTGATATTTTATGGACTATGTCATAGATTGATACAACATAGAAACAGGCCCTTTGGCCCAACTAGCCCATGGCAATCAAAATGTCCCATCTGCACATCCCATCTGGTCCTGTTTAGCCCATATCCCTCTGGACCTTCCCTATCCATGTACCTGTCCAAATGTCTTTTAAATGCTGTTATAGTACCTGCCTCAACTACCTCCTCTGGCAGCTCGATCCATACGCCCACCACCCCTGAGTGAAAAAGTTGCCCCTCAGGTTCGTATTAAATCTTTCCCCTCTCACCTTAAAGCTATGACCTCTAGTTCCTGATTCCTCTAAGCTCGGTAAAAGGGGTTTGGTCGACCACAGACTTTGGCGGGTTCTGTGCGTCATTATTGTGGTTACGGCGTGGAAAAAACCTCCAGCCCACCGAATCCACACCTGTTCACACTAGTTCCATGTTATTCCACTTTCCCATCCACTCACTATATTCTTGGGGCAATATACAGAGGGCAATTAACCTGCATATCTGCACATCTTTGGGATGTAGAAATAAACCAGAGCACCCAGAGGAAACCCACGCAGTCAAAGGGAGAACGTGTAAACACATAGACAGCACCCGGGGATCTCCCCCCGCTCCCCATTCCCACTTTCAGTCTGAAGAAGGGCCCCGATGTGAAACGTGACCTATCCATTTCCCCCAGAGATGCTGCCTGGCCTGCTGAGCTACTCCAACACTTTGCTATAAACCAACATCTGCAGTTCCTTCTTAATAGCCAAGGTCAGGAATGAACCTGGGTCTGGCACCATGAGACAGCGGTTCTACCCACTGCGCCACTGTGCCACCCTTTAGATTGCTATATATTATCTGTGTGTGTAGGAAAGAACATGCGGATGCTGCTTTAAATCGAAGGTAGACACAAAATGCTGGAGTAACTCAGCGGGACAGGCAGCATCTCTGGAGAGAAGAAATGCGTGACGTTTCGGGTGGAGACCCAGTCCTTCTCTCCAGAGATACTGCCTGTTCCGCTGAGTTACTCCAGTATTATCTGTGTATTGCGTTTACCGACCTATTAAGCTGCTGCCAGTAAGATTTTAATTGTTCCGCCTGTTCACCACTCTTGAGCTCTCCCTTGTACTGTTGAGCACTCACCTGGTGAGCGATTGGGTCGGGTCCAAACCACCTTGTCCCTCGGGCACAGCCAGTCGCGGGATCCCCAGCCAGCTGTGCTCTCACTGCTCCTGCCCCTGAGACGCTCTGCCAAACACACCAGCCATATGTCTGTCTGTCTGTCTGCCACAAAGCCCCAAGGACATGTCTATCAGGTCTGAGCCCATGCCAAGTGAACTCTCCACCAACTACCCTCATTAGGTTGGGTCTTATGTTACAGGTAGACAACAAAGGCAAAGTGCTAGAAGCACTCAGCGGGTCAGGCAGCATCTGTGGAGGGAGTAGACAGGCGACGTTTAGGGTCGGGAGCCTTCTTCAAGCTGATCAGAGACGGGAAGGGTCGGGTTCTCTGGGGGAACATTGGGAAGGTGGAACCTTAGTTCTGATTTTTTTTAAATAATACTCAATTTGAAAGAGCCAAACTCTATTTTTTTTTAAACACACTACATTGGATTATTTTATCCACATTAGAAGCGGGTGGAGGAGAGCGCGAACAGCGAGGTGAGTGGGATGGGGCGGGGGGGGGGGGAAGGGGGGGGCGGGGGGAAGGGGGGGGAAGGTGGGGGGCGGGGGGAGGGGGAAGGAGGGAGGAGGGGGGGGGAAAGGAGGGAGGAGGGGCGGCGGCGGGGAGGAGGGGCGGCGGCGGGGGGGGGGGGGGAGGAGTGGCGGCCGCCGGGAGCCGCCCATGTCCTGCCCCAGACACCAGTCGCTGCCGCGCCGGCTCGGAGACTGGACCTCTGTGCTGCTGCCGACGGAAACCGGAGTGGGACGGTGGGTCTGGGGGCGAGACTGTGACCGTCCCCCTCCCCCCGCGGGGAGGGGGCTAGTCTGCGGGGGGAGAGGTGTCGGCAGTGCTGGGGGAACCGGAGGTGGCGGGAGAGGGGAGGCTCTTTGTCCGCCATGTGTTGGGTCCCAGTCCCACTCCGGCCTCCTCACCCCCACGTCCCCCTCCCCCGAACTTTCCAATGTCCCGGGGTTCGGTCCGGGCTTCACTTGCCGGCTCCCAGTGTGAAGCTTCTCCTCCCTCTCCCTGAGCTTCTCTCTTCCCTGCCTCCTCACCCCTTTCCCACTTCTCTCTCCCCTCCCCCGGCAGCCGGTCCCTCTCCCCCTTCCCATCTTCCCATTCTCCCGGGGACTTTCTCCACTCCCAACCCTGGGGTTCTCTTACTCTCTACCCCCCCCCCCCCCCCCCTCCACTCTCATGGGACCTCTACCCTGGACCCCTTCTACCCCCCCCCCTCGGGCTGGAAGCCCCTGTGTCCCGCCTGGTCACATCTTCCAGTCAGGGCTCCCCGTCCCCCCGCGGGGTTCCCTCTCTCCCCCACGGCCGCGACTTCCAGTCCGGCGCACGGTCCCGGGACCCTCGCCTTGGATGGCCGTTCCCCACCCCCCCTCTCCCTCGTCCCTCTCCTCTGCCCCCCTCCCCACCACCTCTCCCCCCCCTCGTCCCTCTCCTCTGTCTTCCCCCACCACCTCTCCTCTTTCCCCTTCCTCTCCCCCCCCCCCCCCCCATCTCACCTCCCCCCACCCACCCCCACCCCACTCTCTCGGGGCACTCACCAGCGCCGCTCTGTGTCCCGGGGAACACGAGAGGATTCTGCAGGTAAACGGCGGCTCCTAAAATGAACAGGGAGATTCTCCCCCTCCCCGGTCCCGGTGCGCGCCTGGCTCGGTTTCCCTGGGGTGGGAGTCGCGGGAACGGTGGTCTCCCCCGAGCCGGGGGGCAGCCGCCGGGTCCCCTGCGTTGGAATGGGATTTGGTAAAACTCGGTGGAGGTTTTGGAGCGGTTCCAGTCCGGGACCGAGTGCCGCTCCGCGCTCTGCCGGCGGCTGCACCGGGAGTGACTCGGTTACCCCGCTCCGGCCCCCGGGAGTAGAGCCGCCGTCTGTCTCTATCTCTCCCGGACAGTCGGCTCACCTCCTCCAACGTGTAGGAAGGAACAGCAGATGCTGGTTTAAACAGAAGATAGACACATCAAGCTGGAGTAACTCAGCGGGTCAGGCAGCGTCTCTGGAGAAAAGGAATCTGGAGACCGGTCTGCCGACTTGGACATGGGGCTTTCCCCTGACTATCTGAACAAGGGTCTCAACCCGAAACGTCACCTATTCCCTTTCTCCAGAGATGCTGCCTGACCCGCTGTTACTCCAGCTTTTTGTGTATTATCTTCACTTCCTCTAACGTTGTTGTGGAAGTCCAGAACCAGGGGTCACAGCTTAAGGATAAGGGGGAAGTCTTTTAGGACCGAGATGAGAAAACATTTCTTCACACAGAGTGGTGAGTCTGTGGAATTCTCTGCCGTAGAAGGTAGTTGAGACCAGTTCATTGGGTATATTTAAGAGGGAGTTAGATGTGGCCCTTATGGCTAAAGGGATCAGGGGGTATGGAGAGAAGGCAGGTACAGGTTACTGAGCTGGATGATCAGCCATGATCATATTGAATGGCGGTGCAGGCTCGAAGGGCCGAATGGCCTACTCCTGCGTCTATGTTCTATGTCTATGTAACCTGCTTCACGGTCGCTCAAATGGGCCCGTGTACGCGGGGAACCCCTCCGCTTGGGTTTGGCAAGTCGTGGCTTGTCCGACAGCGGATTAGTTAGCGTTGCTAACGCCCAGGGGGCTTGTACGAGAATCGGGAAGCTCGGGTAAAAAGAAGGCAAGTCTTGGAGGGAGGTAGAAACACCAGGAAATGCAGATGCTGGTATCTTGAGCATAACGAGTAGTCTGGAGGAACACGAGGGGCAGGCAGCATATGTAGAGGGAATGACCTTGTGTATCGGAGACGTCGCCTTTCCGTGTCCTTCTCAGTCGCTACGTGGAAATGCAGGTGTTGCAATCTTGCAAATCACACATAGCAGGAGTAACTCAGCGGGTCATGCAGCCTTTCTGGAGAACAAGGATGGGTATCGTTTCGGGTCCTTTCTGTAGTCTGAAGAAAGGTCTCGATCCGAAATATCACCTATCCATGTTCTCCAGAGATGCCGCCTGACCCGCTGAGTTACTCCAGTACTTTGTGTCTATCTTTGGTATAAACCAACACCTGCAATTCTTTCTTTCTCTTCTCAGAAGAAGGGCCCTGATCGGAACTTGGCATGTACACTACTCCAGGAGATGCTGCCTGACCCGCTGAGCAAGTCTTGGGGAATGGAAACTCGATACTGAATAAAGAATGGGACCGGTTTTGAGATTGTTGCTTTCGTGTAGAATGCAGCATTGTGCATTAATAGTCTCAGCGGAGGAACGCGTGCAGATTTAAACGAGTAGAACAATTTGGAGACCAAGAATCTGTAGGTGCTAGACAAGTGCTGGAGTAACTCGGTGGGTCAGACAGCATCTGTGGAGCATTGGACGTCGGCGTTACGGGTTGGGACCTTTCTGCAGACTGACGGGAAATAATTGATTGTCACGAAATAACAATCCCCCAGTTCAGCAAACACTAAACCCCAAGTGTAGAAACAAGGAACTGCAGATGCTAATTTACAAAAACAAGCACAAAATGCTGGAGTAACTCTCTGGAAAATGCTGGATAGGTGACTTTTTGAGTAGGGACCTTTCTTCAGACTGATGTCCTCGCTGGTTTCCTGACTATAGGGTTAGTGAACAGGGCAAAGAGTGAGCTTGGGTCACAGTCATGGTTCTACAGCACCCAAGTGCTACAGAAGTGGATACAATTAAACTTTTTAAAGTTATTTGGACAAACATATGGGTAGGGAGGGCTTAAGGGCTATGAGGCAAATGGGACTAGCCCAGTGTGCCAACTTGGTCAGTGTGGACAAGGCTGTAATTACTGTTACATGTACTGAGGTACAGTGAAAAGTTTTTGTTTGTGTGCTATCCAAAGGAAAGACTATACTGTACATGAACACAATCAAGCTGTCCAGAGGGCACAGATGAAGGATACAACATTTAGTGCAAGATGTACTGAATGTTGAGTTCAAAGGTCTCTATTGTCCTGCCATATGCCTCAAAGTGAGCCCTTCTGCCCTCTGCATCCATGCGAGCCTCTTTTACCCACTTGCATTATATGCAAGACCAACTTCTCTGTTGGACAAGGGCATTGCTGTAGTGAGTGGCGTCTGTACATGTGAGCTACAACATGTTGGGATGATGGCAATCCTATCACGAAGCCACCCTGTGGCTGAAGTATTGTGGATAAATGTAGCTTAGTCGCAGGGTGGGGAGAACAAAACCTTGTATTTAAATAGTGTTAGATTAGGAAATGTTAATGTACAAAGGATATAGTGTCCTTGTACATCGGTCGCTGAAAGCAAACATGTAGGTGTAACAAGCTAGTAATTGTATGTTGACCTTCACCCATTGAATAATAAGCTCTTCAACTTTGCATGAACAAGCAATGATGACTTGTGCAAAATGATATCAGGGCACGGTGAGTTTGCCGGATATTGTCTGTTTTGGTATCTCAGTCAGTTATACAGCATTGAAATGGATCTTTCTGACCAAGTTGCCAGTCTGAGCTGGTCTCATTTATCTAAGTTTGCATCATATCCTCTGCTTTTCCTATGTACCTGTCTAAATGTATTTTAAATATTGTAACTATTAGTCTGCGGCAGTGTGTTCCACATAATCACTACCCTTGTGGAAGAAAAATGCCCATCAGGTCCCCTTTAATTTTCCCCTCTCCTTGAACTTAAGCCCTCTTGTTTTGGATTCCCCTACATGAGGGGGGGGGGGGCTCTGACCACTTTATCTACACCCCTCAGCATTTATATACTTTGATCATCTTCAACGGTTCCAGCCTCTCCTTGAAACTGAAGATTTCCTGTGCTGCATCATCTTTGTGGATGTTTTCTGTACCTTTCCAACTTAATTACTACCTTGTTGTGAACTACACACAGTGTGGCAAGTGTGGTTCACCAATATCTTGTACAGCTGTAACATGACATCCCAACATTGTTTGGCTGTGTCCTTGGTAGAATTTGCATTTGTTTGGTTAATTACATCTGCATTCTGATCAACTATTCTGCATTCTGATTTGTTGGAGGAACTCTGTGGGTCGAGCAGAATCGGGAGTGAGGGTAGAAGAGAGTTTGCTCACTTTGGAGAGAAACTGTGCATTCCACCTGTCCCAAACCAGGCAAAGTTGGTAATCATATTTCCAAATCTGAAGTTTGAGCAGTTGATCGTGATTCTGGTTTTAGTTGGGCTTGGATTGTTTTCATTTGCTGCCATTTTGAAGCATCCTTGTATAAATCCTGATTTGTATCAGGTCATGCAGATCCCATTTTGGTCTGTATCACTTGTACTGAAGTGTTTTTTAACATTGATTTCTGTGGAATCCAAATCCATACTTTGAAGGGAGATGGTGCTTGGAGATCTAATAGCTGCTGTTATCCTTCAGTTGAATTCGTGCTACTATTGTGTGTACACTTTAGACATCCACCATGTTTTGTCCATTTTATTTTAATTTTGTAGGGTTTTGGATGTCTCTTGGATGTTGGAAGTTCAATGCTAGCTGGAGCTTGAAATTAACTCCGATACCCTTTAAGAGGATAGTAGCTCTGTACAAGGTAGTGGCCAGTTATTAAGTTCTTGAAGCTATGTGCTTTCTGGAGATTGCTCAATCCTTTTCACTTGTCTAGCTACTCCCCTTCCCCCCCCCCCCCCCCCCCCCGGCTCCAAATCACTAACCTGTTAACTGGTACACTTTAAAACTTTCAACTTAAATCGCCTAATGGTACCTATATTTACAGTTATATAACATTAGGTCTGAGCTTTTCAGCAATCCTGCCAAATTATGGTGTGGAGATGTCATTTGGCAAAGGTCTTTTTTTTTTCTTGTTCCCTGTTCCTGTCTGAATAGGGATCAACTTTGTTATCAAGGTTTCTGAAGTTTTTGTTATCAAGGGTGTTGAAATCTGAGTGTCTGGTTCAATTAATGTCTTAGGGGAGAAAAATTGACACTGTAACCATGTGTGATGGAAAGTGAGATGTCGTAATGTGCCTCAGTAGAAATTGGGCTCCTGTCAGTTCTGCTCTAGGTTTGGTGAGGCATACTTTGATTTCTAATTTACACAATTGCAGCGTCTTACTGTAATTCGTATGACACTTGGTACAAGTATAACTGAGTGAGTCAAATACTAGGTGTCCACAAGTGGTAGAATACTCTCAAAGCAGAAATATCTGACCATTTTGTTTTGGTGGCATTTCATTGCAAATGAAAAGGTGGGTGAGTCGGGTTTGGACGCTGCAAACTTAAGTTGGCGGGGGCAGGATATGAATCTGATTTTCAAACTACTGTAAAATGAGGGGTCAACTTTCAACTGGCCGTGCTTGGGTTTGAGAGCTGAGTAGGGTAAGAGATATCCTCTAGAATTCTGTGTTTAAAGCTGCCTCTGTAATGACTGAAGTTAGAATACTGGGCAGCTCGAGTTGGAGGGGGTCATTTGAGTTTGCAAATGTTTTAACGCACTAATCTCTTGTTTGTTTGGAATGAAAATATTTCCTGTGCTTTATATTTGTTTAAACTTGCCCACTCATTACCACTTCGCTTAATCTCACTTTCCACTTGCAGTTAACAACATGGGTGGCAGACTTGGCCGAAAGCGTCGAGGCTATAATGTGAGCGAGCCCAAGGAGAACAAGAGTTCAACAGAGTCCACTGAAAAGCCTGAAGTAAAACACAATGAGCCTGAGAACAAAGGTGCAGCAAAGGACCAATTCAAAGCAACAAGTGAGTTACAACCAGGCGGTGAAGCTCCCAAAAAGGTAGATGAAGAACCTGGTGAAAAACAAACTACTTTGGTGACAGCAGATGTTGAAGTTACAGAAAGGAGTGTCAATGCAGTGGTAGGAAGTGCCTCCACTGAACTTGCACGAGGTTCTGAAACACAAGAGAATGTAACGCCTGCCAGTTTGGTTGAAATAACAAAGCAAATGCCTGACCAGGAAGAACACTGTGCATCAACAGAGGCTGATGTGAGATCCAATGCTGTCCCAGAGACTGGCTCAGCGGATGAAGTTCCAGATGAATCCATGTCAAGTAAAACTGAACCAGAGACCAATGAAATTCCAGACGGAGAAACTCTAAAATCAAATTTGGATGCAGGAGAAACATTGACTAACATTGCCAAAGACCCTTCAACTGGGAAACTGAGCTTGGATGAACAAGTTGCTCTAAACCTTGATGAGCATCTGGAAGGAAACCTCTCTGGCAACCTGGGTGTTCAAGCAGATGCTGACAAAGTTCTTGAAGGGGTTTCTGCAGAGGTTTTGCACACTGCAACACCTTTGCCTGTCAATCACGAGGCACCTCTGGTACCTGCTCCAAAAGAAATGGAAACATCTATCCCGGAGACACAGCCTGAATCTCCAGTTAAGTGTGACTTCTCCAAGGAAGACGAAGAACCAAAATTGGGAGCAATAATTGAAGAAACACCTATTGATGTTGTGCTGAAGAATGAAGTGGCCCTGTGTGCGGATCTGGAGAAAGATGTGACTAAACCAAGCACTCAGGACAAAGCTTGGGGAAAAGTAGTTGAACAACAAAATTCCACGACCCAAATAACACCCGATTCTGGTGAGCAGTCTGACTGTGTGCAGGATATCTTGGCTCTTGAGGATAGCAAAGTTGCTGAGCTTGAGGATCATAGCCAGTCATTGAAGGGATCTGGAAATGTAGCTGTAGACATGGCACAGGTGGACTCTTGCGGTGTGACAGATGCAGTCCAAGCTGATCCATTCGCTGGAGAATCTGGTCCTGAAAATACTTGTCTGAGCACAGAGATGACTGAAACCAACTATGAACAGACAGTGGAACCAGTTAGCTGCCAAGATAGCATAGAAATATCCTTGCTAAAGACCAACTCTGAACTAATACCAGATATTAAACTGACTGTGTATGGTGAAGGTTTACAGGAGGAAGAAGTGAAGAGTGATGCACAGTTAGCATTTGTAGATGAAGCAGTTGAGAACATTGTTCAGGATACTAATGTTAATCCACAACCACCAAATGAAGTGCTGGAGGAGAATGGATCGCTGTTGCATTCAGTTGAAGTAGCACCAGAAAATCGTGAATCTTCGGATGAAGAAATGATAAAACTGGAAACTTCAAGGGATCCTGCACCAGAAAACCCAACACACCTTGAAGATGTTTCAACCAAAGTAATTGCTGAAAAAACTAGTTCCACAGAGAACTCTACAGTTTTTGTAGGTGGTGGAAAACTAAATGAATCCATCACCAGCAAAATTGAAGATGACTATCCAGAAATCTCTGTTACAAATGGAACTACTCTGGATGGTGAACAGAGAAACCAGGGCACAGTGGAAGATGGACAGAGTATCACTGGTGAAGTTGAAAGTCTGCAAACCAGCAGCTTAGAACCAATAGTTAGTAAAACCATTGAAAAGGTGATTGAAAATCTTTCCCCAGAGGAATCCTGTCTTGATTCGGGTAACCAAACTCTCCATTCGGGACCACTAGATATGAATGTTGAATGATGCTTGTCAGAAGCAGAGGCTCGTGATGAGGTTAAAGATCCAAAAATAATGTGCAGGTGGTGGAAGATTGGAATTTGGATGTTCAAACCAGCTAGTGCCCAAGTTTGATTTAGGAAGGAAACTCCAAGCTTGTGCTGCAAACAATAGTGAATCAACTTGCAGTTTATGAACAATTTTTACTAGTTCCACAATCATCTCCTGAGATTTATTTTACTTAATGAACGAACCAAAAAATAGAAATTGAGACTCTACCTTATGCCATAGTTTCTAGTATGCAATATGTCAAGTATTAGTAGTAATTTTAAAGGCATGTAAATCTGAGGTTTGTTCTGAACATGAACTCTATCTTCTAAATTTAGTCTTCAATTTGCCTAATATGCTTTGAGGTCAGTTATTAATTGGATTATGACGGTTTTAACATTTTGGGAGCTTTGACAACTTAATAAAATATCATACTTGTCCTGGTGCTTTGGTTGGTGCTTTTTATTTGACTCTACTGAAAATATTAGTTAACTCATTGAAAGGCATTGTGAAATGGGGAGAAAGGAAAATGGCTTTGAGATAGGGGGTTGGTCATATTGAATGGTAGGGAAAGCTCAAATAATAGCAAGTGTAAGCCATTTCATAGTAGTACAACATGAAAACAGGCCCTTCAGCCAAACTTGTCCCATCTACATGAAAACAGGCCATTCAGCCCAATTTGTCCCATCTATCTGTTTTGGCCCATATCCCTCCAAACCTTTACTATGCCTCAACTACCTCCTGGCAGCCTGTTCCATATACTCACCACCCTCTATTTTAAATCCTCTCGTGATCTTATCCAACTCGCAAGATCACCCCTCAGCCTCCTGCATTCCATGGAATAAAGTCCTAGCCTGCTCGACATCTCCTATAGCTCAGGTCCTGGCAACATCCTCAAATCGCTGCACTCTGGTACTGTCCAATCTGAGGCTTGATTGCACCACCGGGTGGTGCCAGCAATGGCTGCCTCGCCAAGTCTGTCCGTCCCTTCCTTTTTTTAGCATGTTAAATGTATGTTTTAGTGTTCTTTACCTTGTTTTATGTGGGGGTTGGGGGAAACTTTTTAATCTCTTACCTTGACCGAGATGCGATTTTAAAATTTTATTTATTTTTCCGTATCGTATCTCCGTCCGCACTGCGGCCTAACATTTAGGAGTTGGCTGCCTTTGCTGGAGACTAACTTCAGGAGCTCCAACCATGGGAGCCTGCAGGACTTACCATTGTTAGGGATCGACTTCCCTGTCAGGGATCGGCTTCAGAGCTCTAACCGCGGGAGCCTGCAGACTTTAACATTGTGGAGCTCGCGGTCCCTGGTTAGAGACCGACTTCGGGAGCTCCAAACCGCAGGAGCTACGACCACCCCGACTATGAATAGTTCGACTGCCCCGGCCGTGGGAGAAAAAGAGGAAGAGGATTGGACTTTATTGCCTTCCATCACAGTGAGGAATCCACTGTGGTGGATGTTTATGTTAACTTTTACGTAGTTGTATCTTGTTGTTTATTGTTAGTAAGGCTGTATGGTAATTCGAGTTTCACTGTACCTTAATTGATACACGTGACAATAAACTGACCTGGAGAAAAGGAATAGGTGATGTTTTGGGTCAAAACCCTTCTTCATAAAGAGAAACCTAATTGTTTTCAGGCCCAGCAACAAGTAAAATGGGGTCCAGCTGCAGCAGTGTTCACTGCAGAGTGCTGCTCGTAGGTCAAAGTGCAGGCTTTGGAGAAGGCATGCAGAAACAAAGCAAAGACAAGGTACGGTGTTTAAGGTTTATTTCCCTTGGGTCCAGTAAATTGATTTTTAAGTGCATATTAAGAGGGCAGTTATGGCAGTGAAATGGCTTCCTGCTCCTGTCAGACGTGGAGAATCAGCGGTTATGTCCCTAACAACATAAGCAATTGCCCAACTGCAGCTCCTCAGACCACATGGATCAATTTAGAGAAGCATATGCATAGGAGCATATAGGATAGGGTTATAGAAAGTTATTTTGGATGTGGCTGCACTGAAAGATCAGCCAGATGGCAGGTGACTGCTAGGAGATGCGACAGGTAGCCACAAGAGACTGCTACACTGCCTGTCTTCTCAAATACCCTGTTGGATATAGTGGGAAAGGATGGCCTCTTGTGCAAATAGCATTAGTCAAAAGCTTTATCCCCAGAACTAGAGGACATAGCTTTAGAGAGAGAGGTACAAAGTTTAATAGTTTAGTTCAGAGATACAGCGTGGGAACAGGCCCACTGAATCTGTGCTAACCAGTGATCACCTGTACACTAGTTCTATCCTGCACAGTAAGGACAATTTACAGAAACCAACTAACCTACAAGTATTTGGAGTGTTGGAGGAAATAAGTACCTGAGAAAACCAATGTGGTCACAGGGAGAACATGCAAACTCCAGTCAGCACACATATTTAGGATTGTACCTGGGTCTGTGCTGCCAGATGTGGAGCAAGTTTTTTTTCGCAGTAGGTGCCCAGAATGTGCTGCTAGGGTTGGACGCAGACGTAGTAGCTGTGTATGAGACTTGCACACAATTTGGTTGGGAATGGAAGGATATGAAACACACAGGCACGAGAGATCGGTTTAATTTGGCATGGTCCACAGACACAGAGCCAAGGTGCCTGTTCCATGGATGGGTTGGACAGAATAAGATAGTGGGCTGTAAATGAGTCATTAAAATAATTAGACAAATTGTGTAGGCTTTGTGCTATGCACACCCTGGATCATAAAGGAGACAAACCACCTATTTATGGGGAATCTAGATTGGTGAACAGGAAGATAGATGCAGGGTATGTTGGGGTGGAGGTTCTGGGGCAGAAATTGTTGGGCTGTGTAGCCTGGTTTGTTGTTTAATTTTGGAACAGAGGCCAAATAAAGAGTTTACAGATAACAATGGAATGAGTAATCCAATTTCTGATGTGGGAGAAATAATAATAAAGCATTTGGGACAGCTTTCAACTATGTGCCTAGCTTTTAAATTGGAGTTGTCAAATATTTAATGCTCACACTATTAAATAAATCGTCCACAGCACATTATTGCTGCCCTGTGATGGATCTTTTATCATGCAGTCAATTACTTTAAAATCTGTTTGCAGAAGTGGCAAGTATGGAATACCTTTCTGCATAAACAGTGCATGTTCCTCTCATTGCTCAACAGCAGGACTATACAGTGGCACTTTCAATGGCTACTTTAATTGTGCAATCTCTGGGATTGAATCTTCTTTCTATGACCAAGAAATGATGTTCTCAGCAGTTATTAGAAATGCAAGTATTTCATTCTTGTAATATCTTTCAGACTTGTTCCAATCTGCTTATGTTCCATCTATCCACTATCCTGTGGAGTGTATGGCCCCCTTCAAAATTTCCTCCCTCACCTTGTATGCTTTTTACTTTTAAATTTCCCTACCTGAGGGGGGGAAAAACTCATTATTCCCCTTAGCTGTGCTCCCCGATTTTGTAATTCCCTCATGCCCCAATGCTCTAGGGAAAAAAAGCCCCAGCGGCACGGTAGAGTTGCTGCCTTACAGCGCTGGAGACCTGGGTTCGATACTGACTAAGGATGCTGTCTGTAAGGAGTTTGTTCGTTCTCCCCGTGACCTGTGTGTGTCCCTAGTGTGTGTAGGATAGTATTAATGTGCGGGGATCTCTGGTTGGCGTGGGCTCGGTGGCCGAAGGGCCTGTTTCCGCGCTGTATTTCCAAACTAAACTAAAAACTAAACTATCCTAGCTCGAGCCCTCCAGTTCTGGCAATATCCTTGTGAATCACTATATATAGTGAATTGGAAACGGTGCAGAAAAAATTTACAAGGATGTTCCCAGAAGTGGAGGGTTCGAGTTGGGGTAGGCTGAGGCTTTTTTCCCCCTGGAGTATGTGTGTGTATATACATATATATATGTATGTATGTATATATATATATATATATATATATATATAATATACACACACACACACACACAAGGAATCATTTACTTCACGTGATAGAGCAAATTGGGCTGTTCATGTAGTATCAGAAAAGCACTTTATCACTGTAATGCAAGTCTCAGTCTTGTGGATCTTCGAATCAGACCTGATTGGGAGATATACAAGCAGTCTGTCACAATGTTCCCCTCACTTTTTTGTGTACATGCACAAGATGTATGCAGGAGTTCAGCTGAAAGGATGCATGTAATCATTGCTTGCACAAGCAATGTTCTATAATGGGTTAAATAATTCCTATTTGTATATGTTGTTACACAAGTATGAATGGGATGGTGTTACATTGCATAACAGATCCTCACGAAATCCTGCCATTTAATAACATAAGCTGTTAATGAGGTTAAAGGCATGGAGGGAATAGGAAAGCGGGGATAAGCTATGATAGGGGCAGGGAATCAAGGTAAAATTGTAAGGTGATTTTAAAGATATAGTGCAGGTAAATATGTTACCTGGTATACTTGCATTTGTTAGTGTTAACCATTTGCCACCGTCTTGGATGTTCCATTGAATCCAAATGCATTAAAGGATATAGCAAAGATTGATTGAATCATATGTGTATATATGCAGTCTATATATACATTCCTACATCATTATTTAGTTAATTTTAAACCAGTAGTAATATTTTTTATCTTTTGGCAAGCTGTTAAATATCATGAAGCCACTTCAAATTTAAGTAAATATTAAATCAATCTAGGGTGCAGACAGTATTGCTGCTTCACAGCATTGCAATTTATTAGTGAGAACAAGAACAACCCAATCTCCTAACCAAAATATAAACAGCAAAAGCATAGCTGCTTCATTAAATTGTCTGTTTTTAAAGCTGTACTGGTGGGACTTGAGGTTACATATATTTTGGCTGGAGAGATCCCTCAGTGTGTAAGAATTTTCTGTTTTTTGCATCTCGTAAATCAGATGGAGCCTTGGTAAACTCCATGCTCATGGTCTAAAGCAGAAGTGTTTTGGGTACATACCTAATCTCCAAGCAGATGTCATTTGTCAGAACGTTATGGCTAGCGCTGTGGTTAATGCACGTAGAATTAAGCAGTGTTATTTTAAGCAGCTGAGGATACGACAAAATAACACTGCAGAGCAGCAAAATCAGGGGTATTAATCAAGACATTCTGTGACTAAAGTAACCCAAGTAGATTCCAAACAGATGAATATGATGCATCCCATTCCATAACGGTGTGGTAATCAAAATTACAAAGGTTTGACTTTTCCTGAAGATGTCCTTTGCGACTGTATCCAAGAATTCATTCTTTCTTTGTGAGTCTCGATGGCAAATGCTTACTGGGTCCTGACTCAGTCTGACTGGGTACTTGACAGATGGCTAATGCATTTTCTGACATAAATCACTGATTAGTAATGGGGAAGGGGAGCTGGAATACTTTAGCTTGCAACACTGGGGTCAACCATAACACCTCTAATGCAATCTATACTCCATTTCAGAGTGTGCATATGTAATGCAATAAAATAGTGAGGTTTATCCAGCTGTTGAGGATAATTACAACAGCTAAATCTCAGTGGAATCTGTTTCCTTGCAGTTATATATGGTAACACCAACAGAATATTCTTCGGAATCAAGGTTTCTGCAACTTAAAATGATGATTGAGGTCAGCACAATTCCATTGAGCAATCTTAGACTTCGGGATCTTTCAAATTTCTTTTCTGAAAAACAGAACCCAATTACATACATTAAAACAAACGGTAAAAAACGAAACAACATTTTGGTAATACTTGGCAGATCAGACAACATGTCACAAGGAAAAACAAGGTTACTATTTAGTGTAAATGACCCTTCATCAGAACTGGTACATAAGATTATGATAATGCAGCTGAGATTTAGTTCCATTTCTGCTCCTTAGCAAATATATATTTTACTAGTATGAACATATGAGAGACATAGATAGGCAGAATCCCCTTCCCTGCGTGGAAATGGCAAATAAAAGAGGAGATAGATTTAAGGTGAGATGGGGAGGGTGTAAAGATTTGTGAGGCAAGATTTTTCCAAAATTACAGTATGGCAGGTGCCTGGAACATGCAGCTGGGGTAGTGTTGGAGGCAGACTGACATTTAAGAAGCAGTTGGACAGCACGTGACCAGGAGGGTTAAATTAAATTTTAATTATGTTTGGCACAAACATTGTTGACAAAGGGTCCTTTCCTGTGCTGTACTTTTTAATGAGAGCAAAACTGGTCCAAATTCTTCAAGGAGCACTTATATGGAAATTCCCATTGAGCAACCAAGATTCTGCATGGAGCCTTGAATCCTAGTTCTTCCTTACCTGTAAGTTCCGGTATTTGTTTGCTAGATCCACATTAGTTCGCCCTTTCTGGAATGGATATGACCAGAGAATAGAATTCCAGTGATAGCCCATTTTCAACACTCCATCTAGCAAGTAGCCAACTTCCTTCTCTGTGAAATCCTTACGCTGCCTTCTTTTGCTTGATTGTCTTACTCCCATTGTATATTCACAGATGTCTGAATGCTTTATCAAAAAAGGAACATTATTTGGTTTGCTGCACCAATGTCAACAATCAACACCATGCTCAGAAATCAGTCTATTTCCACATAGTCTGTCCTTTTGCTTATGGGACTAAAGGTCTTACACTGTGGCTGCTTTGGAGGGTGAATTTGATTGTTAAAAGTGCAGTCATTGATATTAAGCTTTGGACCCTCCTGCCTGCACCAGCAGGAAGAAGACATTGAGGGATTTACAGGGCAACTCAATGAGGAACAGAACATTGTCTTCACCTCAGCAGCAAACAGGTCTTTCATCTCAGATTGTGCATGCATTGGTTATCATGCTCACCACTATGTTAGTAGAAAATGCACACTTAGACTGATCCAATAGCTGTGATGTACATACGCAAGATGTGACGATATCCTATTTGACGGTAAGCTTTTTCTTTAGGTTTGAAACACGAAGTATGCTGTGTCAGCAAATCATAGTTTAATTGCTCCAGGGAATTACTGCTATTGTTTTTTGAGCTGTAGAACAGTATAGCATAGTATCAAGCTCTTCAGCCCACTATGCCTGTGCCAAACAATGCCAAGACCAACTCTTATCTTTAGTTTAGTTTAGAGATACAGCATGGAAGCAGGCCCTTCGGCCCACCGAGTCCGCGCCAACCAGCGATCCCTGCACATTAACACTATCCTAAATGCACTAAGGACAATTTTTACATTTACCAAGCCAATTAATCTACATACCTGTCCGTCTTTGGAGTGTGGGAGGAAACCGAAGATCTCGGAGAAAACCCACACGGTCACGGGGAGAACGTACAAACTCCGTACAGATAGCACACCTCGGGATTGAACCCGGGTCTCCGGCACTGCAAGCGCTGTAAGGCAGCAACTCTACCACTGCGCCTGCATTATCTGTCTGCATGTAATCCATAACCCTCCACTGCTTCCATATCCATGTGCCTATTCAAAAGCCTCTTAAACACCAATATCATACCTGTATTTCAGGCACTCTGTGACTCACTCGGCTCCTTTAAACTTTGCAGCTCTCACCTTAAATTTGTGCCCTTTATTGATTCTTCCATCCTGGGAAAAGGGCTCTGACTGTATACCCTATCTATGCCTCTCACAACTGGAGGTGAGAGTGCCTGATAAGGAGAAAGAAATTAGATGAACAGCATATTCCATCTAGACTAGAGAGCAACCTTTTCACCTTTTACAGAATGTCCAAGTACTGAATCTATCCACACAGTTCAAGCATTTGAAGTTATGACAAAGATCATTGTGATAATGAAAAGACAATCTGTTTTTATAGTAACACTGATTGTGAGATGAACATTTGCCAAGGCTCTTTTAATAATTCTCCACCTCCACTTTATGTTCACACGAAAAGAATGCCTCATTTAAATGACAGTACCTCCGATCAAGAGAAACAATCTTAATGTTTCATATCGATGACCTTTTTAGCATAACTCTCAGATGAAAGTTTCAATGTCCGAGCAGAGTCATAGTGGCCCAGAGTTATACAGCACAGAAACAGGACCTTCGGCCCAACGTGTCCATGCCAATCAAGTTAACAATCTGACCTGTCCCATTTACCAAATATACCTATCCAAATGTCTTTTAAATGTAATTTTACCCATCGGCACCATTTCCTCTGGCAGTTTGTTGAACATACCCTTCACCCTCTGTGTGAAAAAGTAGCCTGTCTTTACCATGTCAAGTGTTTTCCCTCTCGCTTTAAATCCATGCCTTCTAGTTTTAGACTCCCCTCCCCTAAAAACTGTGACCATTCATCTTATCTATTCCCCACATGATTTCATATATCTTTCTAAGGCCACTCCTCAGTTCCTACACTCCTGGAGATAAAGCCACAGCCTTTCCAGTCACTCCATAAAACGCAAGCTCTACAGACCTGGTAACATCCTTGTGAATCTTTTTTAGCTTAATAACATCCTTTCTATACCTAGGTTCAAAGGTTTAACGGTCTGTTTATTGTCACCTGTACCAATTAAGGTACAGTGAAACTCGAATTACCAAACAACCATACTGAAAAAAACCAAGACACACCATTACATAAAAGTTAACAAAACATCCACCACAGCGGATTCCACATTCCTCTGTCGATGGAAGGTAATAAAGTATAATCCCCATCCGCTTTATTCTCCCACGGTCGGGACAGTCGAACCGGGGCGATTGAAGCTCACAAAGCCGGCGGTCGAAGACCCCGCGTCAGGGTGATCGAAACTCCCGTGTCTGGGTGGTCGAAGCTCCTGCAGTTGGAGCTCCCGAAGTCAATCTCTAACCAGGGACCGCAAGCTCCGCAATGTTAAATCCGCAGGCACCCGCGGTTGGAGCTCAGAGGTCAATCCCCGACAGGGATCACCAGCTCCACGATGGTAAGTCCGCAGGCTCCCGCGGTTGGAGCTCCTAAAATTGATCGCCAGCAAGAGGCCGCCAACTCCACGATGTTAGGCCACAGTGCGGATGGAGATACAATGCGGAAAAAAATCGCATCTCCGTTGAGGTAAGAGATTTAAAAAAGTACTCCCACCCCACATAAAACAAGCTAAAGAACACTAACAAATACATTTAACACATGATATAAAACAACAAAGAAGGAAGTGACCAGAACTGCAAACAATCTTTCAATGAGGTCTAATTTAAAAGTTCTGATCGACTACAATGTTAGGTGTGGTCCTCTCACCGATGCTGTCTAACCTATTGGCAATTCCCAGCATTTTCCGTTGCTTTCAGGAAAGTGGAGGGAATAGTAGACGCAAATCAGTTCTTGCTGTCCACACCAGTGTCTAATGTTCAACCTTACATTGCACTGAGAACTTTGAGTGGCTCTAACCTTTGACCTCATGCAACCCCAGTTTCATTTCTTCTGGCACTCATGTGTCCTAACGTTGTATTGAAAATGTACTTTTTCAATATTTGGACAGATCAAACAAGATATCAACTTACACCAAACAAGCAATTAGCTATTCTTATTTTTTTAGTTTAGTTTATTGTCATGGCAGGTATTTGATGGAAATTTCAGAGGATTTGGCTATAATTTTAGTTGTACGTGATTGCATGTGTTTATAGGCCACAGTGCAGAAGCTTTATGGCTCTTCTGGTTAATGGTGAATGTAGATATGGCCCCAGAGTCTCACACAATTGTGAATACTATTTCCTACAACTCTAGGAACACGCCCCCCCCCCCCCCACCTTAGATCTTCTCTCATTAGTCCTTTGAGACACATCCCTAATCCATCTAGATAGCTAAATTGGTTATGTGGGTTACGTCAGATTCTGTCATGCTGTTTGCATCATGGGTCATGGGTGTAACGTCTTATCGTAAAGGCTTAGCGATAGAGCTACTGCCTTCCAGCGCCAGAGACCCGGGTTCGATCCTGACTACGGGCGCAAGTCTGTACGGAGTTTGTACATTTTTCCCTGTGACCTGCGTAGGTTTACTCCAAGATCTTTGGATTCCTCCCACACTCCAAAGACGTACACTTTTGTTGGTTAATTGGGTTGGTGTAAATGTAAATTGTTCCCAGTGTGCATAGAATAGTGTTAATGTGTGGGGATCGCTGGTCAGTGTGGACTCGGTGGGCCGAAGGGCCTGTTTCCGTGCTGTATACCTAAACTAAACTAAATCTTAATTGAGCCATACAAACAAGACTGTTATACCCAGAATTAAGGCAGAGAACATGAATCCCTTTTGATTCCTTGATGCCTTGAATCATGTTTCACAAGCAGAATCAGTATGATATTTATTAAATCATACTGTATCTGTAATATCTATCAAGGCTTCAAACTCAACAGGAATTCCTTTGCTATGAAAACGTAACAGCAAACAAACCTTGTCATCATCAAAGGTGTAAATATGATCCTGAAATCTTCTTTTATTGTCAAACAGTGGAGTAAATAAGTTTCTTCTGTCTTGTGGCTGGTATTTCTGATCTGCAAAGAAATCATCCAGATTGCAGTAATGTGCAAACATCCTGAGTGTTTAATTGTCATATGTACCAAGAACGGAATAAAGAAATTCTTATTTGTAGCAACACTACAGGCCTATAAACATAAAACATATAGATAACAAATAATAAGCAAAAGAAAAATCAATAAATGAATAATCCCAATACTGGTGCAAGAAATCTTGGTCCTTAGTGCAACAAATTCAGCCCACAGTTGATAATTTAGTTTGTGTTTTGTAGTGTTCAAGAGCCTAATGGTTGTTGCGAAGAAACTATTCTTGAACCTTGCAGTCATGGTTGTCAGACTCTTCTACCTTCTTCCCGATGGGACGAGTAAAATAAGAGCGTGGCCAGGGTGATGTGGATCTTGATGATGCTGGCTGCCTTTTTGAGGCAGTGATTCCTATAGATCCCTTCGATAGTGCAGAGGTAAGTAAGTACCTGTGATTGACTGAGCATCGCCACATTTTTTAAATCTCCTTTGTTACAACATTACAATCCACCAAACTTTTCAACCACAACAATATTTTCAAGGAGAGTTTCATGAATTAATACATCCATTGAATTAAGAAATTCTTCATCACCCCTAAAATACCTAATTTAATTTTAGGGTCATACCCTCTTGTTCTGATTTCTCTACCTGCGGGATTTGTTTCTCTACTATTCTAACTAGTGGGGTTTTTTTGTGACGGTACAAGCCAGCACCTCCAATAATTTTAAAACTAAATTTTCAAATTGTTAGAATTTTTTATATTACTAAAGTTAAAAAATTAAAATTTATTACTGAAATTAGACGGTCAGATCATTATCATAGATAAAGCAGCTTATGGGATGACAGCAACAGCAGGGAATGATATATGTACCGACCAGCATGTTTTTGTTTGAAAAAAAAGGAATTATTCCAATCATCTTTCAATCACTCACAACATTCCATTTGCTTCAATACTTAATTAAATGATACCCAATCAGTCCCAGAATAATTTGGTGAATCTTTACAGCAAACTCTCCAACAACAATAAAAATTCTCTGGGTGTAACATCAGTCCTTGAATGAGAGGGAAAAGCTGTTCAGAGTTACTTGCAGATTGCTGTGGCATTTTGTGGAAGCAGCCCCATAAATCTTAACAATCCAATCTCATACTCATGCAGGATCCACAGGTACATATATTTGTGTATGTGGTTGGAAATTTGTGAAATAATTCTTACATTTTTAATCCATTAATTGCAAATAACTGCAGATTTGCTCAAGCAGGAATATGTGTGAGGATGAACATAATGTGTACTGGAATAATAGGTAGTTAAATTAAACAATATGCTTGAGGCCTACAATGTAGAAGGTTTCTTTGATAGCAATTCTGACTCATCAGGAGTCACACAGCATGAAAACAAGCCCAGTATGACGAAGGGTCACGACCCGAAAGGTCACCCATTCCTTCTCTCCAGAGATGTTGCATGTCCCACTGAGTTACTCCAGCATTTTGTGTCTACCTTCGATTTAAACCAGCATCTGCAGTTCTTTCCTAAACATGGAAGCCCTTCAGCCCAACTCGAACAAGCCTACCTTCGTGCTAAAATTAAAATGAATGAAGGACAATGCTTTTTATTCTGTAATCAAACTTCCCACTCTGCTTTACATTCCATCCGTTGAAGTCCATAAAACACAACAATGCTGGTGTGACCCCTTTTATGAAACTACATCTCGGATTCTTTCTCTACTTTTCAAGCAATTTTTTAAGCATTCCATCCTGAGTTCTTAAACAGCATCTCAGCTTTCCTGTCTTCTTTTCTTCACTAATTTGCTCCTTAAATCTCTTGCAATATATCAATCTAGATATTTCACATGACCTTTGTGTTCCTATCGTAAATATCAATAAAAAGATAATCTTTGATCATTTTCATGTTTTGTACCCTCCATCATGTTCGTTCTAACCCCCAACAATCAAGACAAACTCTTTACATGCAAAATCTCATTCATAAAACACTTACCACTGCAAATTAAAAATTCCCACTTTCAAAATTGGTGGACAATACTCATCTCAAGAAAATAATTCTTCACCCTTTCCAATACACCCATCTCCAACCGCCTTTCCGACCAAAATTTTGTGAATATTGCCACGTCCCATGAGTATCTTAATTCAATCATGGTCTTTAAGCACACAGCACAAAACAGGCCCTTCGGTCTGTCCTGTATCTGTGCACTGTGGATGGCTTAATTGTAATCATGTATTGTCTTTTCTTTGACTGCCTAGAACGCAAACAAAAGCTTTTCACTGTCCCTTGGTGCACATGACAATAATAAACTAAACCAACCAGTCCATGACAACCAAAATGATTAACTGAACTATTTAGGGGTCGCATTTACCCATGCCTGACCCATGCCCTTCCAAACCTTTCCTATTTTTGTACCTAGCAACATAGAAAATAGGTGCAGGAGCAGGCCATTTGAGCCAGCACCACCATTCAATATGATCATGGCTGATCATCCAAAATTAGTACTACGTTCCTGCTTTCTCCCCATATCCCTTGATTGTTATCCCAAAGAGCTACATCTAACTCTCTTGAAAACACCCAGTGAATTGGCCTCCACTGTCTTCTGTGGCAGAGATTTCCAGATTCACAACCTATCCAAATGTCTAAAATGTCATAATTGAATCCACCCATTTCCTTTGGCTGGTTATTCCATATACACAACACCCTTTGTGGAGAAATAGTTGCCTCTCAAGTCCCTTCTAAATCTATCTCCTCTCATCTTAAATGTACACCTTCTAGTTTTAGATTCCCCTATTCTTCTTCTTCCCCTGCTGTTCCCTTGCAGTTACAACAAAGCCAAGGCTCCCCGCTATCCCAAGCTAGCTTATAAAATACTAAACAATAATCTTTCAAATCTAATTTATTAACCCACTGCTGAAAAGTTAATCAAATGAATGAATGAAAGTCACAACGCATAATTTTAAGACTTTGCTTGAGATAAACTATCCACCCTCATTATTCTCAATCTATCTGCAGTCTAACAGGAATATGACCCCATGTCCTATACATATAGAATTCCTTGGATCATTGTTGTAAAATATTCAATTTCACAATGAACTGAGGGATACCATGACAAAATATCATTAAATGTCAAATCAAATCAATAAAAATTGCTTCAGTTAAAATAGACCAATGGAAACACATCTACCGTTAAAATAAACAAATAAATGTTTTTGGGGTAAAGGACAAGAAATTTCACCTTGACAAAGTTTCTCATAATATATCAGATTAAAAATTGGCTCTTTTATGCATGTTGTAAATTTTCTAATTTTATTTCACATTTACAGATTTTGCTGTTTTCTTTTCATCTCCCTAGATGATCTCACCTAACTGATGCATACCACATTGATTTCTTCTTCCATTAAAAACGACCATGTTTTCATCCCTCCCTTTACAACAAAACCAAGGCTCTCCACTAAAGCTTTTCATGCCGTGTTCTCTGCCTTCCATGCTTTTTCTAAACTCACCACATCCGAGAGATTATACTCTGCTTTGGATAACCTCAAACATCATCAATCCATGTTCTCCAGATGCTGCCTGACCCAGCACTTTGTGTCCTTTTAGGAGAATCCAACTTTGCTCCTGATCCCATTCACATTTCCCCCCCCACCTTTTTTCCTTCAAAACTTTATTAAAATTCATCATACTTTCTACAATTGTTTGAGCCCCCCCCCTCTATAACAATGGCTTGTCCAAGAGGAAAAATGAATGGCCAGAGCCTGTTTGCATCCCTGTAACTCCTTAGAGTATTAAAACCCTTAAGTTCTGTGTTCTTCCAAATCTGTTTTCTTATGCACCCCAGTTTTTAATTACTACCACACCACCATGACTTCAGTTATCTCAACCTTGCACTTGTTTCCTAAATGTACTTGTTTCTGTTTCCTCAAAGATACTGTCATCCTTTGACCAAGCTTTTTGTAACCTGGAATATCTTTGTATTAAAAATTTGCTCCATGAGCAGATATGAAGCATCTTGGAATATTTTATTACATTAAAGCCACGACATAAAAACAAATTGTTGCCGTACATTTTTATAGTCCATAGGTTGACTGTGAAATTGAGAAATCCTGTAACAAATCAGTGTTCAAATAAGAAAAAGGAAAAAAAAGATTTGGCAATATTGTCCCATGAATCAACTCAGTCATATATAATAGGAAATTCACTAGGACCATCTCTGACACCACCCTCCCCTTTCTTGAACCCATTATCTCCATCACAGGAGATAGACTATCGAAAATGGGTCAGAAGAGGTTTCGATCTCCAGAGATGTTGCCTGATCCATTGAGTTAATTCAGCTTTTTGTGTCTATCTTTGGTTTAAACCAGCATCTGCAGTTCTTTCCTACACATATATAATAGGATCACTGTTAATTTTCACCTTAACACCATTTTTCACCTGTCCTCATATCTTTTGGCAATGGTATTTGTTTATTATTGTCATGTGTACCAAGATATAGTGACAAACCTTGTTTGTGAGCTTTCCATTCAATTCATATTATATACGTCCAGTCAAGCCATACATACTTACAGCAGATAGTGTAAAGAAAAAGATACCAGAGTGAAGAATATTGTGTTACAGTGATATAGCATTACAGTTACCAGGTGCAGATTTTTTTAAAGTCCAAGGGCTCAAGGGCTACAAAGAGTAGGTTGGAAGATTGGGACTGCACCATTTGCTTATGAGAGGACAGTTCAGTAGTCTGTAATTTTAACATTGAGCTTCATCTGCTCGAAGTACAAATCACAAATTATACACACCTCATGATCATCAGTGGTGGGGAAGATGCTGGAGTCAATTATAAAAGACGAAATTGCGGAGCATTTGGATAGTACTAACAGGATCATTCCGAGTCAGCATGGATTTACGAAGGGGAAATCATGCTTGATTAATCTTCTGGAATTCTTTGAGGATGTAACTTGGAAAATTGACAGGGGAGAGCCGGTGGATGTGGTGTACCTCGACTTTCAGAAGGTTCCACATAGGAGATTAGTGGGCAAAATTAGAGCACATGGTATTGGAGGTAGGGTACTGACATGGATAGAAAATTGGTTGACAGACAGAAAGCAAAGAGTGAGGATAAATGGGTCCCTTTCAGAATGGCAGGCAGTAACTAGTGGGGTACCGCAAGGCTCGGTGCTGGGACCGCAGCTATTTACAATATACATTAATGACTTGGTTGAAGGGATTAAAAGTACCATTAGCAAATTTGCAGATGAAACAAAGCTGGGTGGTAGTGTGAACTGTGAGGAAGATGCTATGAGGTTGCAGGGTAACTTGGACAGGTTGTGTGAGTGGGCGGATGCAGGGCAGATGCAGTTTAATGTGGATAAGTGTGAGGTTATCCACTTTGGTGGTAAGAATAGGAAGGCAGAGTATTATCTGAATGATGTCAAGTTAGGAAAAGGGAACGTACAACGAGATCTGGGTGTCCTAGTGCATCAGTCACTCAAAGGAAGCATGCAGGTACAGCAGGCAGTGAAGAAAGCCAATGGAATGTTGGCCTTCATAACAAGAGGAGTTGAGTATAGGAGCAAAGAGGTCCTTCTGCAGTTGTACAGGGCCCTAGTGAGACCGCACCTGGAGTACTGTGTGCAGTTTTGGTCTCCAAATTTGAGGAAGGATATTCTTGCTATTGAGGGCGTGCAGCGTAGGTTTACTAGGTTAATTCCCGGAATGGCGGGACTGTCATATGTTGAAAGGCTGGAGCGACTAGGCTTGTATACACTGGAATTTAGAAGGATGAGAGGGGATCTTATCGAAACGTATAAGATTATTAAGGGGTTGGACACATTAGAGGCAGGAAACATGTTCCCAATGAATCAACTCAGTCATGGCTGATCCCCAAGCCATTGTTGGGGGAGTCCAGAACAAGGGGCCACAGTTTAAGAATAAGGGGTAGGCCATTTAGAATGGAGATGAGGAAAAACTTTTTCAGTCAGAGAGTTGTGAATCTTTGTGGAATTCTCCGCCTCAGAAGGCAGTGGAGGCCAATTCTCTGAATGCATTCAAGAGAGAGCTGGATAGAGCTCTTAAGGATAGCGGAGTCAGGGGTATGGGGAGAAGGCAGGAACGGGGTACTGATTGAGAATGATCAGCCATGATCACATTGAATGACGGTGCTGGCTCGAAGGGTCGAATGGTCGAATGGCCTACTCCTGCACCTATTGTCTATTTAAGGTATTGATTGAGACATTAGACCAAAGCCCTGGCTACTCTGTCAGGTGGAACCAATATCAAAAAATATATCTTACTAGTTAATTATCTCCTCACAATTTGATGTATTAACACACTTTTGCATTTACTACTTTATAGCAAAACCATTATAAAATCTTAGCAGATAATAAACTTTAAACTTTATTATCTGCCAAGATCTTATGATGTTTTTGAATTTTGGAAAGCATCATATTTCTTCAGTTGCAGAGATTTGACTTAAACGATTTTCATCAAGAAATAATTTCATATACTGTTCAATTTTTCACTGAAGATTTGCATTGTGTCCTTTTAAAGTTATTTTGTATAAAATAGTTTCTCTATATCCTAAATTACAATAACATATTACTGGTTTCATCTAAGCATCATTTGACAACATAATTGTCTGAATTTACCTTTTCCTTTACTAATAATCTTTTATAATTTCACTTCTCTGGTCCTTTGTCAAAACAGAGGCTTGGGATTTTAGCAATGATGATTCTTTCTTGCCTTGACTGCCTGTATGTCTAATATGTTATTTTCAATCTGAACTTAATCAAATGCTTTTCCTGTTTTATTTGAGCAGTTTCCTCTAACTTGAATTCCACTAGGCAGCTGTATGGTTTAACATTCTGAGATGAGATGAGATACTTTTATTGTCATATGTGACAAGTCACAGTGAAAAGCTTTGTTTTACACACATAGGGCACTGACAAAGTTACAAAGTATCCCTTTTTTTGCCCCAATGATCCCTCCCTCAACCACCTTGATTCTCAACGCCCATTGCACCCCCCCCTTAGTTCTCGGCAACCCCCCCACGCCGGACTTTGTTCTCGACGGCCCTCCATTCCAGGTCCGCCTTTGACCTCGGCGGTCCCCCTATACGACCTTGGGACTCCAGACTCTGACCTCGGGACTCCGAAATCAGGCCTCTGACCCCCAGGGCTTGAGCCTCTGACATCGAGACTCCAATCGCCGGGCTGATCTCACCCACTCGGATGCTGCTCCATTCCAGGATAGTTCTTACTGATGAAATCTCTGAAATTGTTCACTTTTAACATTGAATCTAAAATGTCTGGATTCCTTTCAACTTCATTCTCTAATCTTATTTTCAAGATCAGATGCAGAAAATTAAATTGATCAGCTCACATTTTGTTCTATTCACTTTGTTAGTTTTGATCACTTTTCTCAGTTCAGTACAGTTTAGTTTATTATCACGTGTTCCCAGGAACAATGAAAAGTTTTTGTTGCGTGCTATCACGCAAAAGCTTTTGTTGCGTGCAACCGCCAGTCTTGCGACAATCATCGAGACATCTCCCTCCTGTCCATAGCTGGGAAGATCTTGGCTCGTATCCTGCTCAACCGTCTCATTCAACACCTTGAGCAGGGTCTCCTTCCAGAAAGCCAGTGCAGTTGCCGTGCTGGACGTGGAACTGTCGACATGATATTTGCTGCACGCCAACTCCAGGAAAAATGCCAAGAGCAGCACAGCGACCTGTTCATGACCTTCATCGATCTGACAAAGGCCTTCGACACTGTCAGCAGAGATGGCTTGTGGAAGATAATGCAGAAGTTTGGCTGTCCCAGCAAGTTCATCACGATTGTCCGGCAGTTCCATGACGGCATGATGGTGAAAGTGCTAGATGATGGAGACGAGTCGGAAGCCTTTCCAGTGACAAACGGCGTGAAGCAAGGTTATGTTCTTGCCCCTACACTCTTCAGCATGGTCTTCTCTGCCATGCTGACTGATGCCTTCCGTGACTGCCAGGATGGAATACACATCAGGTACAGGACTGACAGCAGGCTGTTCAACCTCAGGCGCCTGCAAGCTGTTATAAAGGTGAAGGAGACCATCATCAGAGATTTCTTGTTTGCTGATGTCTGCGCCCTCAACGCAAGCACAGAGCAGAAGATGCAGCAAGAAATGGACTGCTTCTCACAGGCCTGTGACAACTTTGGTCTCTCCATTAGCACCAAAAAGTCTGAAGTTATGGACCAGCCCGCGCGTGGAAAGCCCTACCGGGAACCACACATCACGGTGAAGGGGCAGAATCTACAGGCAGTCGACAGCTTTACCTATCTGGGTAGTACACTCTCTCGAGTGGTGAACATTGACGCTGAGGTCAACAACAGGATTGCCAAGGCCAGCGCTGCCTTTGGGCGACTCCGTGAGAATGTTTGGGAGCAGAGAGGACTCAGCCTTACCACCAAGCTGAAGGTCTACCGTGCAGTGGTACTCGCCACTCTTCTCTATGCCAGTGAGACCTGGACTGTCTACAGCAGACATGCCAAACAGCTCAACCACTTTCACTTGAGCTGCCTACGCAGACTCTTTTACATCAGGTGGCAGGACAAAATTCCCGACACAGACTTGGAACGGGCCGGAATCCCCAGCGTCCACACCCTCCTATGGAAAGCCCAAGCCAGATGGGCAGGCCATGTTGTCAGAATGCCCGGGAGGACTTCCAAAACAGCTTCTGTATGGAGAACTGTGTCAGGGCAAGCACTCAGTAGGAGGACAGAAGAAATGGTTTAAGGACTGCCTCAAAGTGTCCCTCAAAGACTTGGACATCAACCTCAGCAACCTCAGTCCCTTGCTCTGGACCGTCCAACCTGGCATAGCAAGCTCACCACAGGAGCCCGTGCAGCAGAGGACAGATGCACTGCAGAGGCCCAGAGGAAACGCACCACTCGCAAGGCCCGGGCTACCTCCACTTCCACTGCAGCAGCCATTCACTTGTGTCCTACGTGTGGGCGTGCCTTCCGGGCCCAGATTGGCCTCACCAGTCACTTCCGGACCCACAGTCACCAACCCTCCAACTGAAAGTAAAGTTATGGTCATCTTCGAACCCGAAGGACGAACAACAATCCAGTCAGCAGAAAGACAAAACATGATTCCAATCAAGCCATTTACAGTGTATAGATAATAAAGGAATAACATTTAGTGCAAGGTAAAGCCAGCAAAGTCTGATTAAGGATAGTCCAAAGGTCACCAATAACATTGATAGTAGTTCAGTGTGGTCCCTGAATCTGGAGGTGTGTGTTTCTACACCTTTTGCCTGATAAAAGAGGGGAGAAGAGGGAGTGTCCAGAGTGCGACTCATCCTTGATTATGCTGCTGGCCTCACCGAGGTAGTGTGAGGTATAAATGGAGTCAATAGAAGGGATTGAACACAGAATAGTTTGTGTGATGGTCTAGGGCTGCGTCCACAATTCGCTGCAATTTCTTGTGGTCTTGGATGGAGCTGTTCCTAAACCAAACTGTGATGAATCCTGATAAAATGCTTTCTATGGTACATCTGTCGAAGTTGGTCAGAGTTGTTGGGGACATGCCAAACTTCCTATGCATTCTCAGGAAGTAAAGGCATTGGTGTGCTTTCTTGGTCGTTGCTTCAATATGGGTAATCCAGGAGAAGTTGTTGGTGATATCGACTCCTAGGAATTTGAAGTTTTCAACCATCTTTACTTCGGCACCGTCAATGCAAACTAGGGTCGTACTGACATTGAGAGGTTGTTGTCTCGATACCAGGAGTTGAGGATCTCGATCTCCTTCCTGTACTCCGTCTCATCATTATATGATACATGGCCCACAATGGTGGTGTAGTCTGCGAATTTGAAAATTGAATTAGATTTGTACATGACTGCACATTCATGGGTGAACAAGGTGTAAAGAAGGGGGCTGAGAATGCATCCTTATGGAGCACCAGTATTGAGGATTATCGTAGAGGATGATTTGTCCCCAATCCTCACTGATAGGGGTCTGTTGGTCAAGAAGTCAAAGATCCAGTTGCAGTGATGAGTGCTGGCACCAAGTGCCATGAGTTTGGTGATAAGCTTAGATGGTATAATGGTCTGACATAGGTGTCTCTCTTATCCAAGTGTTCCAGAGATGCGTGTAGGGTTAGGGCAATGGCATCATCCATGGACCGGTCGTGGCGGTAGGCGAACAGGTTCTCAAAAACATCTCTAATTTTTTAAACCGCAAGAAATGATTTGAGTCAGTTAATTTACCATGTAAACAAACAAAAGTTGCGTAAATGATCATGTCTTTTGATTTCTTATCTCCTTCAGTGATAAAAGGTAATAAACACAAGTTACTGACCACCACCAGTGATGCTTAGAGACAGATATTCTGTGCATCTGTTAGGAAAGCTATGGGAGGGAGAGAAGCAAAGGTAAGAGCTGTAGCAAATAAAGTGAAGGAAATAACTTCAGAAGTAGAAAAGGTTTCGTTTTCTTGGGCTAGATAGACTGAGGTAAATAAAATTAATTAACTTTGATTAAAAAAACAGAATTGGAAGCACATTTGCAACCACATCTAACAAAGGTCAAGGACTTTGAGAAAGGAGGAGAGAATGACTATTAAAGTAAGTCCAAGAGCCATTTGCATTTATCTGTGGAGGCGTTTGTTCTCCCTGCCCCCAAAAGCCTCTTCAATAGTGAAAGAACCTACCTACAGTCTCAGAGAGCAGCTACTAATACAAATGTGGCATCAGAATATTAAAGATAGGGGTTATTTCTGGTGATGCAAAACCACAGACAATATGAAGAGCCAAAAAATACTGCCAAAATTGTTACTCCACTGAAATATCAGAGGTTCATCACAGTCCAGTTCACATTGTTATAAATAATGCATTGACTTCCAGAAAATTGTCAATCTGAGCAGTCTAACATACATGAATGAATCATTCGTGCATAACCAGAGACGAACAAAATTATATAACTGCAAGACCTCTCATGGGGGCATAACAGCAGTTTTACAAAGTGCCTTTAATGCAGAGAAATGTCCCAAGGCACTTTAAGGAAGTAAAATCAGATCTCTTAAAAAAGCTGACATCAATCCACAGAGGAATATAATCAGAGGAATGACTAAAAGCCAGGTCAACGAGGTGAGTTTCAAGGAGGTTTAAGGAGGCATTTCTAGCGATTCGGGAAACCAAAGGCACGTCTAAAGGCAGGGCAGGGGGCATAATGGGGGCATAATTTTTTTTTAAACTTTCATATAGTGGGAGTGGAAATTATCCAGTAAGTCAACTATTATCGGAATGACGAGTAACTTGGATACGATGCATGATAGGCGAGAGGTTAACCAAGAGGGTACTGTAATACTGCAGTCAAGTCTGGAATTGATTATGTTACAAATGAATCTATTAGGGGTGATTGTTAAAGAAGTGATGGACAAACAAGGCAGACAGGAATAAAGATTATGGGAAAGCAATTGAAAAGCAAATGCTACAAATGTTGAGAATATTTCAATTAGTTTAGATTTCCAGCACATATTTTACTCCCCTGTTCCCCTTCATCTCCTTTTGTTTACATTTCCACCAGACATATCATCTGCAAGTCATCACAATTTGCATCCTTCATTATCTCCTGGTCTCCACCCAATCACTGGCATTCCCTTTGTTATCTCCACATAGTCCTTTTCTCAGCAAATTAACATGCACTTATTTTTTAACTGTTTCTGGTTCTGATCAAAGGCCATTGCTTGAATCATTAACTCTTTATCTCTTCACAGATGCTGCCAGAACTGCTAATTCCAGAATTTTCTTTTTATATTATTGAAGGTTGTTTATGAATCAAATAAAATGCCAGCTGTGTGGAAAAAAAAGATAAATACATTGCAGGGAAGGCAATAGGCAATGCATGGATTGTTGGATAAAGGGAAGCAAGTGTCTCAGAACAATGTGCGAGTCCTTCACATTTCAATGGGGGTGGAACAATACAGAAAGACTGTGGTAAATATAAGCAGGGGTGAGGAAGGGACATGCTGCAGAAATGTCTGATTCTCTTCAATGACTCTCTTCAAACTTAGATTCCTCTTTTTTTCTGATGTGAGTTTTAAATTTTGGCAATAAAGTCTAAGTTACCTTTAGCTTTAAAAGCAGCAGCTGGGCTGCTGTCCCACTTCATTGCATTATCATAACAAGGTCAGGAAAATGATTTCCAAAGTGTTCATCTTCATCCCTTGCAAGATGAATGGTTCGAACAGTGCAGTGTACTTACAGGCTGCTCTGATGGTAGTCACCACTTAGCTTTTATACTCTGTTCAATAATCTATTGATTACATAGTGAGTCACAGATCACTTAAAATTCCTACCTTTAATGATCATTAAAATTATAAAACAATCAATTAAATCTGAAGGAAAAACCACAGACCTTTACTTTCTAGATTTGTGTATTTTCTACATTGGGAACTCGTATCAGGAAATCTTTGTGATTACCTGCCATTTCTCAGATTAATTAATAATTAATTAATTGATCCATTAATAAACTACACCAAAACTATGTATTCAAGTTCTCAATTTAGAATATTTAACAGAACATTAACTTTATTAGAAAGTTTAATCAGAATTTGATATAGGAAAATATACCACCACATATAGCTTTACTGATTTGAATATTTTGTTTGCATTTTCTCACAATTTGCATGACCTTTTTTGATAGTTGCTTTAAACTGAGTTGTAGCCTCTCTTTGCTGTCTGGGGAAAGCGATAATGTCAGATGCAGATTTCTTTATTGGTGGCAAAAGAAAACCTGCACACAATGTACATTTTTTCTCTTATTAGCAGTGATGTGGGAAGTTGGAAATAAAGGAAAAGAAAAAATGCTTTTGGCCGTTTAGTTTGTTGAAGCCCATTGTCAATTATCACTGGTACTATTGCTGGGCTATTCAGAGCACTGTTCAGAATTGATCACATTGATTGTGGAATGGAGTCACAGATTGGTAAGGATTTCCTTCCGAAAGAATGTGTTTGAACCATTTGAATCTTTGCAACTTTAAATACAATACAATACAATATATCTTTATTGTCATTGTACCCAGGGGTACAACGAGATTGGGAATGCGCCTCCCATACGATGCAATAATTTAAGTAATTTAAACAACAGCAACCCAACGAAACAATTGTAACAGTTTTAGTTTTAGACAGGGTAAAGTGCAAGTTGATCTATGCGTTGTGACCATCCGGCTCAGCAGGACCGGTTCATAGCAGCTATGGCCCTGGGGATGAAGCTGTTCCTGAGTCTGGAGGTGCGGGCGTAGAAGGCCTTGTATCGTCTGCCCGATGGAAGGAGTTCGAACAGACTGTTGCAGGGGTGTGAAGAGTCTTTGTGGATGCTGGTGGCTTTTCTGAGGCATCGTGTGTTGTAGATGCCCTCCAAGTCTGGTAGCTGTGTTCCGATGGCCCTCTGAGCTCTATGGACTACCCGCTGTAGAGCCTTCCTTTCTGCCTCCGTGCAGCTGAGGTACCACACAGGGATGCCATGCGTTAGGATGCTCTCTAAGGTGCAGCGGTAGAAGGTCGTCCGCAGCTGTTGGGGTAGACCAGACTTTTTCAGTGTTCTTAGGTAGAACAGTCTTTGCTGTGCCTTCTTGACCAGCGCAGCAGTGTTATTGGACCATGTTAGGTCCTCCGAAATGTGAGTGCCCAGAAACTTGAAGCTGGTCACTCTCTCCACACTGTCCCCGTTGATAGAGATCGGGGCATATTCCCCGTTATGTGACCTACGGAAGTTGATGATCAGCTCCTTGGTCTTGGTGGTATTTATGGACAGGTTGTTCTCCGAGCACCAGTCCGCCAGGTTCTGCACCTCCGCTCTATAGTTTGCAGATTACTTGCAGATACTTGCAGATTAAAAAAATGAATTCAAATTGCCAAGCAGTCAAGGTGACATTTAACTTCATGTCCTATATATTATTTGCATTTTGTAAAAAATATCTTGCTATTTCCATAACACAGCCATTACTTTACAATTATCCTCAGTGACCATTCCCAAAAAGAAGATATTGTCTTTGGATAAAAAACTTAGGAAAATGTCTTCAAAAGGGTTAAACAATTTTAAGCTACCAGTGTTGCTGACCACACCAATATTTATTGCTCGTCACTAATTGCTGATGAAATAGCAAAGATCTGCCAATTGCAGTATAATATGAAAAAAAATGAAACTGTTAATTTTAGCAGGAAAATAAAAAGCATGTAAGGAGTCTGCAGATGCTCTGTGCATTTTATCTGAACGGTGAGAGACTTCAGAGCTCTTGAGATGTGGATTCCTGATGTCAAGGTACATGATTCATTTAAAAAATTAAGTGAATGCATTGGCCTGATCACTGCAATAGGCTGCTTGTCTTGTGAAAAAGATTTAAGGGGGAAACTACTTAAAACTTTGGGCTCACCTATTAGAAAACAGCGATAAATAAAAATATTTTCTTTCAGAGCATCAGTCTTTGGAACACGCTTTCTCAAAGGCAGATAGAAATACTGTCTATGAATATTCTTTCAGCAGCGCTAGATAAAAACTTGACAAGGAAGTGGGTAAAAGGCTACTGCAGGACTTAAGAGTAATGAGTTGAGGTTATAATCAGACCAGCCATGATTTTACGTAATGCCACTGCTTTGACTGTGCACTGATGCTAATCCCATTTCCCTCGCTCTCTTCCATCTCCCACCCCTCACCTTTCTTGACCCTTTATAATATCTCCCACCCATTTCTCATTTCTTCCTTGGTTTTCTCACTTTTAATAGGCTTCTCTTCACCATGCTGCTTTCTCAGTTTCTTCCTGCCCCAAAATAGTTTTTGTCTTAGTCCTTCATGTACAACAAATTGGAAAATTAATTGGCCATTAATTAAAAAAACAATTGCTTTCAGTGGGAAAAGAGTGAATATTTTTGACAGCATGAAAATTGGGAATTGAAAGTTCACATATAAACATTTTAATACATGCAGTTCAAATCTATCATATGTTTCCCACAGCATCATATGATTTCTAATATTACCTACTCCTCTGATGTTTGAGTGGAAATGCAAAATCAATATCCAAATGCATTGATACTGAATATACATAATCATCACTTGCGACTACTCTCTAAGGAGATGTAATACCATCTTTTAGTTTAGTTGCATGACAGAAACAATTGATTATTTTAAAGTTAGATGTATATAGATTCAAATAGGGCCATGAGAATCTGAGCGAATGTGTCTTTTGATGGAAAACACATGATCTGATGAACAGATGGTGAGTAGAGAGAGCACACGAGTCTTAACAACATGCCAACAACCAAGGTATGTGAGTGTTCTTCAGTGTTGTCAAGAACATCCAAGGCCCAAGCGCCCAAAGACCAACCCCAAAGGAGTCAAGGATGAAGGAAGTGTCATCTAGGCCAGTCAACACCAAGAGGAAGAAAAATGTCAGATTTCCTTAATATAAACACCATCAGCCATAGCAAAGATAAAAAGGCCCATTCAACAAGGCCCCTGAAGCAGAAAAAAGATTTATTTTGCTGGAAATTAGACACATATTTGGAGAAACTGCTCCCCTGAAAGTGCTCCACAGAAAAGCGTTGTCACCTTGCAACTCCAAAACTATTGCCTGGTGCTGCATCTCATGTCCATCCAAGTAAAGCCTTTGTTACACCTATAAAAATTAATTACAGTGGCCTCGATGTATTTACCTCCTTCCCCTTCAGAATCTGTTCTGACTGAATCTGCATTGACTGATGGCCACTAATTATTTGCTCCTTTTCATTGCTTTTGAATACTGGTGCTCAATCTAAGAAATAGCACTTAACCTGCCTTTGCAAGAAACACCAGAGTTTTATAAGGGGAATGAATGTAAATGAGCAAAGAACCAGGGTAACTGTCTCTTTCTTAACCAACGTGTTTTTTCATTCAGAGTTTTCTTCTTTATAACATGGCATTCTTAATGTAATTGTTTCTACAACACAGCTGAACTAACTTAAGCACAAACCTCAAAAGTATAATGAAGGTCCCAGAATCAAGAACCATACTCACTTTTTAAGTGGAAATCTTTTGTAGGTGTTTTTGCTAAGTTCATAGAATCTGTTTGCTTAATGTGGAAATCTGTGATACAAGATGTTGTTCTTCTGATTGGAGTTAAAAAAAAATCTGCAAAATAAAACAATATAATGTTATAATGTATTTGGAGATAATGTATAAAATATATTAACGAGTTCTACTATCTTGATTAACACAATCACCATAATTTAAAAACATAGTGGGAGCAGTATGCCATTGAACCCTTCAAGCCCATTATGCTTTTCAAAATGACCATGGCTAATCACTTAAACTAAATATGCTGTTCCACCTTTCTCACCTTGGCCCTTGATCCTTCCAGGTCTAAAAACAGATAGAGCCAGAAAGTTGGAGCGGCAGATTTGGGACACAAATGCAGGTGGATGATAGGTGGTCCTATCTCGGACTCCAAACTCCACAAAAGATAGAAGGGGCCAGGGGAAGGTAAAGGTGGAGACAGCTAGGATGGTGATGTGGAAACGCAAAGGCTATCAGTGATGGAATCTGATCAATAAGGAAGCTGATAATGGCAATAATCAAGAGAGAGGTGAGGGGCAGATGGAATCAGAACCAGATGGGAGAGAGGGGGATCCGGTGGGTGAAGGTGTGGGTAGATCGATGGAACAGAAAGGGGAGGTGGATGAAAATGTTTAATAGAGGAGGATGGGCATGGGAAGGGGGACAGAAATCTAGAGACCGTCCTCCCCCCCTCCTCCTCCTCCCCCCCTCCTCCTCCTCCTCCCCCCCCTCCTCCTCCTCCTCCCCCCCTCCTCCTCCTCCCCCCCCCTCCTCCTCCTCCCCCCCCCTTCCTCCTCCTCCCCCCCCCTCCCTCCTCCTCCCCCCCCCTCCCTCCTCCTCCCCCCCCCTCCCTCCTCCTCCCCCCGAGAACACTGTTTCAGGGGGGAGTGGACGAGGACTACAGGAGACCCCAGTGGCTGTGCCTATTGCAAATAGGTATACCCTCTTGGGAACTGTCGGGGCAGAAGACGTTTCCAGTCCGAGTGGCGGACCTGTTGGCAAGGATACTCGACAGGGGAGACCGAAGTCAGGAAGAGCCGTAGTGGTCGGTGACTCCATAGTCCGAGGGACGGACAGAAGATTCTGTGGCAGCAGGAGGGACTTGAGGATGGTCTGTTGCCTCCATGGTGCCAGGGTTCAACACATCACGGACCGGCTTCAGAAAATCCTAGTGAGGGAAGGCGATCAACCTGAAGTCGTTGTGCACGTGGGCACGAATGACGTCGGGCGGAAGAGGAAGGAAGTGCTACAGCGGGAGTTTAGAGAGTTGGGAAAAACACTGAGAAGTAGGACGTCGAAGGTGGTTATCTCTGGACTGCTACCGGTACCTCGTGCTGGTGAGGCCAGGAACAGAGAGATAGAGGGTATGAATTTATGGCTGAGGGGCTGGTGCAGAGAACAGGGATTTAAATTTCTGGACCACTGGAATCTCTTCTGGGCTAGGGGTGACTTGTACAAAAGGGACGGGTTACATCTTAACAGCAGGGGGACAAACATTCTGGCAGGCAGGTTTGCTAGTGTGACACCTGTGGCTTTAAACTAAGTAGTGGGGGGGAGGGGGTTAACAAATTGTGAATATGAAGATGAGGTAAAAAAAAAAAGGGAATACAGGAGATATTGCAAAAGACTCTCGGAAGAATGGGAACAGAAGTTCTAGAGGGGAAAATAAATTAAGGGCAGGGCCAATTGTGACCGATGTGAGAGGGGAGGAGGTAAATACAGAAGTTAAAATGTTGTACTTAAATGCGCGTAGTATAAAAAATAAAGTGGATGAGCTTGAGGCTCAGTTAGTCATGGGCAAGCATGATGTTGTAGGGATCACTGAGACATAATAATAATAATAATAATACATTTTATTTATATAGCGCTTTTCATATACTCAAAGACGCTTTACAGAGATTTTGAGAACATAGGGAAATTAATAAATAGATAAATAAGTAAATAAATAAATGAACAGAGAAAGGAGACAGAAGGTGAGGTGACCTTCAGTGGTTGAAGGCAGTACTGAACAGGTGAGACTTCAGCGATGTTTTGAATGTGGTGAGTGTGGGGGAGTCTCTAACGGTTTGGGGTAGTGAGTTCCATAGGGTGGGAGCAGCGATGGAGAAAGCCCTGTCCCCCCAGGATCTGAGTTTAGTCCGGATGTGGGGGGATAGGAGATTGGCAGCGGCAGAGCGGAGGGTGCAGGTGGGAGTGTGCCTGTGGAGGAGGTCGGTCAGGTAGGATGGGGCCAGGTTATGGAGGGCTTTGTAGGTTATGAGGAGGATTTTGTACTGGATTCTCTGGGGGATGGGGAGCCAGTGGAGTTTATAAAGGACGGGGGTGATATGGTCACGGATCGAGGTGTGTGTGAGTAGACGGGCAGCGGAGTTTTGAATGTATTGAAGTTTATTGATGATTTTTGAGGGTGCGCCATAGAGGAGGCTGTTGCAGTAGTCCAGACGGGAGGTGATGAAGGCGTGGATGAGGGTTTCTGCAGCTGTGGAGGAGAGGGATGGACGGAGACGGGCAATGTTTTTGAGGTGTAAGAAGGCTGTCTTTGTGATGTGTTTGATGTGTTTGTCGAAGGAGAGGGTTTGATCAAGGATGATTCCAAGATTCCGGATGTGAGGTGAGGTGGATACTGGGAGACCATCAATGTTGAGGATGAAGTTTTGGGTGGATTTGGTGAGCATTTTTGGACCAATGATGATGATTTCAGATTTGTTGCAATTGAGTTTGAGGAAGTTTGTTTGAAGCCAAGATTTTATTTCAGTAATGCAGTTTGTCAGTGTAGAGTGTGTGGTGGAGGAGATTGACTTGGTGGAGATGAGGAGCTGGATATCATCGGCGAAGCAGTGGAAGTTGAGACCATGACGGCGGATTAATTGACCAAGGGGAAACAGGTAGAGGATGAAGAGGAGGGGGCCAAGGACTGAGCCTTGGGGGACACCTTGGGGGAGGGGAGCGGTGGGGGATTTACAGTTGTTAATGGAGATGAATTGGTGTCTGTCAGAGAGGTAAGATTTGAACCAGGATAGGGCTGTGCCGGTGATGTTAAGGGAGGTTTCAAGTCGGGTGAGGAGAATGGAGTGATTTATGGTGTCAAAGGCGGCGCTGAGGTCAAGTAGGATGAGGATGTTGAGGTTGCCAGCGTCGGAGGAGAGGAGAATGTCGTTTGTGATTTTGAGGAGCGCAGTTTCAGTACAGTGGTTTGAGCGGAATCCAGATTGGAAAGTTTCATACAGGTTATTGGTAGAGAGGTGGTATTTTAGTTGGGAAGCTACAGCACGTTCCAAAACTTTGGACAGAAAGGGTAGGTTGGAGATTGGTCTGAAGTTGTTTGGGGTGTCAGGGTTTAGACCAGGTTTTTTCAGAATGGGGGTGACAGCAGCGATTTTGAGGGATGGCGGGACGATGCCAGTGGACAGGGAGGAGTTTATTGTTGCAGTGATAAGTGGAGAGAGAGCAGAAAGGCAGGCCTTGACAAAGCTGGAGGGGATGGGGTCCAGAGAGCAGGTGGCAGTTTTTATTCCTGTGAAGAGGTCAGAGAGGTCGGTGGTGGAGATTGGGGAGAACTGAGGCAGGGGCTGACAGGATAAGGGGGGGCAGGTGGTTTGAGGGGGAGCAGGTGCGTTGGTGGTTAAGGTGCTGTAGATGTTGTCTATTTTGCTTTGGAAGAATGAAAGGAAAGTGGTGCATTTGCATGGTTACAAGAGGACCAGGGCTGGGAACTGAATATTCAGGGGTACACAACGTATAGAAAAGACAGACAGGTGGGCAGAGGGGGTGGGGTTGCTCTGATGGTAAGGAATGATATTCATTCCCTTGCAAGGGGTGACATAGAATCAGGAGATGTTGAATCAGTATGGATAGAAATGAGAAATTGTAAGGGTAAAAAGACCCTAATGGGAGTTATCTATAGGCCCCCAAACAGTAGCCTCGACATAGGGTGCAAGTTGAATCAGGAGATAAAATTGGCATGTCAAAAATGAAATGCTATGGTGGTTATGGGAGATTTCAACATGCAGGTAGACTGGGAAAATCAGGTTGGAAATGGACCCCAGGAAAGAGAGTTTGTAGAGTGCCTTCGAGATGGATTCTTAGAACAGCTTGTACTGGAGCCTACCAGGGAGAAGGCAATTCTGGATTTAGTGTTGTGTAATGATCCTGATCTGATAAGGGGACTAGAGGTAAAAGAGCCGTTAGGAGGCAGTGATCACAACATGATAAGTTTTACTCTGCAAATGGAAAGGCAGAAGGGAAAATCGGAAGTGTCAGTATTACAGTATAGCAAAGGTTTTTCCAGAGACATGAGGCAGGAGCTGGCCAAAATTGACTGGAAGGAGGCCCTAGCAGGGAAGACGGTAGAACAGCAATGGCAGGTATTCCTGGGAATAATGCAGAGGTTGCAGGATCAATTTATTCCAAAGAGGTGGAAAGACTCTAAGGGGAGTAAGAGACACCTGTGGCTGACGAGGGAAGTCAGGGACAGCATAAAAATTAAGGAGAGGAAGTATAACATAGCAAAGAAGAGTGGGAAGACAGAGGATTGGGACTCTTTTAAAGAGCAACAAAAGTTAACTAAAAAGGCAATACGGGGAGAAAAGATGAGGTACGAGGGTAAACTAGCCAATAATATAAAGGAGGATAGCAAAAGTTTTTTTAGGTACGTGAAGAGGAAAAAAATAGTCAAGGCAAATGTGGGTCCCTTGAAGACAGAAGCAGGGGAATTTATTATGGGGAACAAAGAAATGGCAGACGAGTTAAACCGTTACTTTGGATCTGTCTTCACTGAGGAAGATACACACAATCTCCCAAATGTTCTAGGGGCCGGAGAACCTAGGGTGATGGAGGAACTGAAGGAAATCCACATTAGGCAGGAAATGGTTTTGGGTAGACTGATGGGACTGAAGGCTGATAAATCCCCAGGGCCTGATGGTCTGCATCCCAGGGTACTTAAGGAGGTGGCTCTAGAAATAGTGGAAGCATTGGAGATCATTTTTCAATGTTCTATAGATTCAGGATCAGTTCCTGTGGATTGGAGGATAGCAAATGTTATCCCACTTTTTAAGAATGGAGGGAGAGAGAAAACGGGTAATTATAGACCAGTTAGTCTGACATCAGTGGTGGGGAAGATGCTGGAGTCAATTATAAAAGACGAAATTGCTGAGCATTTGGATAGCAGTAACAGGATCATTCCGAGTCAGCATGGATTTACGAAGTGGAAATCATGCTTGACAAATCTACTGGAATTTTTTGAGGATGTAACTAGGAAAATTGACAGGGGAGAGTCAGTGGATGTGGTGTACCTCGACTTTCAGAAAGCCTTCGACAAGGTCCCACATAGGAGATTAGTGGCCAAAATAGGGCACATGGTATTGGGGGTAGGGTACTGACATGGATAGAAAATTGGTTGACAGACAGAAAGCAAAGAGTGTGGATAAATGGGTCCCTTTCGGAATGGCAGGCAGTGACCAGTGGGGTACCGCAAGGTTCGGTGCTGGGACCCCAGCTATTTACGATATACATTAATGACTTAGACGAAGGGATTAAAAGTACCATTAGCAAATTTGCAGATGATACTAAGCTGGGGGGTAGTGTGAATTGTGAGGAAGATGCAATAAGGCTGCAGGGTGACTTGGACAGGTTGTGTGAGTGGGCGGATACATGGCAGATGCAGTTTAATGTAGATAAGTGTGAGGTTATTCACTTTGGAAGTAAGAATAGAAAGGCAGATTATTATCTGAATGGTGTCAAGTTAGGAGGAGGGGGAGTTCAACGAGATCTGGGTGTCCTAGTGCATCAGTCAATGAAAGGAAGCATGCAGGTACAGCAGGCAGTGAAGAAAGCCAATGGAATGTTGGCCTTCGTAACAAGAGGAGTTGAGTATAGGAGCAAAGAGGTCCTTCTACAGTTGTACCGGGCCCTGGTGAGACCGCACCTGGAGTACTGTGTGCAGTTTTGGTCTCCAAATTTGAGGAAGGATATTCTTGCTATGGAGGGCGTGGAGGCCAGTTCGTTGGATGCTTTCAAGAGAGAGCTGGATAGAGCTCTTAAGGATAGCGGAGTGAGGGGGTATGGGGAGAAGGCAGGAACGGGGTACTGATTGAGAATGATCAGCCATGATCGCATTGAATGGCGGTGCTGGCTCGAAGGGCTGAATGGCCTACTCCTGCACCTATTGTCTATTGTCTATAACACCTGCATTTGATCACTTTTCTAATGGTTCCCATCTTCCCATTGGATTTCCTGCACATGTTGACAATGCAACAGTTTAGCTGTATAAATATGTTTATGAATACAGCCTGTTGCCATTTTAAGGGATGATAAACTAATTACTTACTTCTGTCAGTTTTGTTAATGTTACTGGCTAGTAACTTCTTAAGCTCCTTTTTATATTTATCCTCACACTCTTGTATCACTTTATGTCGATCACATTTGTTGGGGCAAGCCTGAAGAATCTTGCTGAAATTCCTACTGTTCAAGGATGCTGCTACAGTTGAACAACCTATTGAGGATTAAACAAATCGGCATGTTTCTTTTAAGTCAACGACTGATCCTTGTACTCATCAGAAATTAAAATTTATTTTGTTGGATAAAGAGCATTGAAAACTGAAAAAATGCCTTGTTCAACTAATAAGATTATTTAAGTAATTACTCGTTGGTTATGATGCCAGAATGTGCGGTCAGACTACCAAAAAACGATGCCATGCAATTATTCATGAAATATATTGAGTAAGGAGTTTCCCAGAAATATTAACAATAATCAAGTCAAGTTTAACTGTCGTTTGTATGAAAACGGAACAATTAATTTTGAACTTGTAGAGCTTAACAGGCATATAAACACAATATACATAGACACTATATAATAAACAAAAGTTCAATAAATTAATAAACCTAATACTAGTGCAAAAAAAACAAAATTCCTGTGTGAAATCAAATACAGTCCATAGTTCATTGTTGAGGTTAGTGTTGTGTATTGTTCAAAAGTCTGATTGTTCTAGAATAGTGCAAAACTGAAGTCCGTAGTGCAAGCAAAATAAAGTCTACAGTAGATCATAGTTGCTAAGTTTAGTGTTATACAGTGATCAACAGCATGATGGTTGCTGGGAAGAAGCTGTTTTTGAAACTGGTGGTCATGTTTTTCACACTCCTATACCTTCCCATTGGAAGGACCAAAATGAGTGTCGCCAGGGTGGTGTGGGTTCTTGATGATGCTGGCCATCCTTCTGAGGCAGCACCTCATATGAAGATCTTTTCGATGGTGCGAAGGTCAGTATTTGTGATGGACCAGGTTTAGCCCCTCAATATCTAGTGGCAGAAGAACATTAGACTGCAGTCCTTCCCCCCAAACCCCTCTGTGTTGGTGCACAGAGCCAGCATGTATTGCTGCAACCTTAAATGTGCAAGTCGGTAGTATTCTCCTGCACCTAGCTCATTGTACTGCAAATGCACCTTGCACTTAGTTGATGATCTTCTGGCAGCACTTCGTGTTTGACAGTACGCATTCCTGGAAACCGCCCTTAGATTAGCAAATTCTGTTTTGCAGCTGCTCATGATGAACCTCAACAAGGATCCTTGCATCCTATTCTAGAACTTTTATGCAAATACACAGTACACAAAGGAGTGGCTAATCTTCTCATCCTCATCACATCCACCCTGAGGGCAGCATGTGTTGAGAGTGGGACTCCACCCTTGTAGAAAGAATCTGACAGGGTGGGCCCCTCTCACTGCAAAAAGGTTCAACAGATTGATCATTGGATCACTCGGGTAGTGGAATTGTCCTGTGAGGAGTGATATTTAAGAGCATTTAAATAAGCATATGAACAAGCAAGGAATGGAAGGATATAGGTCTTGTGCAGACAGATGTGCAGTTGAAATTGGCATCATGGTCAGCACAGACATGGTTGACTGAAGGATCTGTTCTATGTTCTATCTCTTATGGTTTTAATTCCTAGCCCAAGGACACATATATATTTAGAAATAATTTTGTACCTTGGCAATTTTCAAAAGTTATTAATTTATTAGCAGATTGGTGTAAAGTGCATAATATTGATTAGAAAACATAGACAGAAATTAGTTATTCTATTATTTTATTACATGCTGTATTATTAAATGTATTTTAATTGTACATATATTTTGAGCATTCAGTTTTTTCTTACTATGTTTACAAGGGACTACCACAGTTTTGATTCACTGCTTCTCAGCTGGGAGATGGGACGAGGAAAGGGGAAATTGTGGGGTTTCTTTGGTGGTTGACCACATCTCAGTGAATCTTAATCAAGCTGCTTTTCAATTTTGGGTCACGCAATGGGATGGGGAAATGAGATCATGGATTTTTTTTCCTGATCTTTCTAAATGTTCCCCAGGTGCACTGCTAACCAAGAAAAGTGGCCCCATTATTACATAATGGATAAATTAATTTAATCCATTCTATCAGATAATTTAGTATCTATTAACCAGTTTACAAAATATGAGGGGATAAGAGACTCGTGGAAATTACTGCAAACACTTAAAACATAGTATATATTAAGGTGGGTAAAGATAAAACAAAAGAGTTTTGGATACATACCTGAACATCTGAAATCTTGGCCAACATTAAGTGAAGGTACGGAACAGGTGAGGTTACCACTAATTTCTTTATCAATTAGGTCTGAACACAGAAACAATGGATCTATAAAAATAGTGAATTAAAACATATATTTTAATATTTAATTTAGGAAATGAAAAGATTCATAATTTGTTGACAGGTTCTCCATCTCATAAATATAGGCAGAAATTAGATACTTAACTTTGCACAAGAGATCAGCATAGTAGTGACAAATGATATTGGCTCTGTAAATCATGAATCAGTTTGGGTGAAGATAAGAAACAGCAACAGATCTCAATGTTGGGAACATATTCACAAAATGCTGGAGTAACTCAGCAGGTCAGGCAGCATCTCGGGAGAGAAGGAATGGGTGACGTTTTGGGTCGAGACCCTTCTTCAGACTGATCACCCCGAAACGTCACCCATTCCTTCTCTCCCGAGATGCTGCCTGACCTGCTGAGTTACTCCAGCATTTTGGCAAAATAAATACCTTCGATTTGTACCAGCATCTGCAGTTATTTTCTTATACTCAATGTTGGGAACAGTCTACAGGCTCCCTAAAAGAAGCTATAATTATAGGGCAGAAAACAAATCAAGAAATAATAGGGCTTGCAAGAAAAAGTAATGCATTAACAATGGGAGACTTTCATCGCCATATAATTTAGATAAATCAAAGTGGCAAAGGTAGCCTGTAAAAACAAGGAACTGCAGAGACTGGTTAATGTACAAAAGGATACAAAGTGCTGGAGTAACTCAGGCAGGCAGCATCTCTGGAGAACATGGAAAGGTGACATTTTGGGTTGAGACCCTTCTTCACACCGATTGTAGGGAGATGGTGTGAAGAAAGTTAGAAGAGGGGAGAAGCAAGAGCATGGCGAGTAATAGGTGGGAACAAGCAAGGGAGGTTTTGATAGACAAATCGATGGAACGAAGGTCAGAGATAAAAGCAGAAGTTGTGAGACTTGGCAAAGATAGCTGCGGGGAAATATGCGGAGTGTATTCAGGAAAATTGTTAGAAGAATATGTGTTATGGAATCAATCGGGAACAGACTATTATTTTGGATTTTTGAAAAAAGCGAATATAGTTTTGATAAATGACAAACCAAAAGAATTTAAATTTGTAGAAGACATTCAATAAGGTGCACATGCACAAAATAAAAGCTCATGGCATTGGGACCTCAACTACCTAGAATCTATGTAATTACTTATCCGAAGATAGAGTGTATTGTTTCCAAGCTTTTCTGGCAAAGAAGTCATAGGGAGAATGCAAGAAGTCTGAACAGAGACAGCAACAGGATAGATGAATAGGCAAAAAAATGCCAGGCAGTTTATCTACTTTGGTAGAATAGAAACGCAGAATATTGCTTAAACTAATAGAAACTACAGAATGCTGCTTAACGGAGGGAGGGTTCAGGATGGCCTCGATCATGAAACACAATCAGTTGGCATGCAGGTACAGTAAGTATTTAGAAAGGCAAACGAATTGAAGTTTTTTGTTGGAAAGAGAATGGGGTATAAAAGTATTGAAGTGCTGTAATAACTCAGCGGATCAAACAGCATCCCTGGAGAACACGGATAGGTGACGGTTTGGATCGGAACCCTTCAACGCCTGCTCCTATTTCTTACGTGCTTATTCTACAATGGGTAGATAAAATATACATTTCCTAGATACATCTTCATTCCTCCCTCTAGATCTAGTACTATATTATACCCAGTGGTGCAGCCTAAGAATAAGATATCAGCTGCTCAGTCAGTTAAAATATTAAGTAGCAAAACCATATAGAGCAGAATGATTCCTTTTCCTGATCTCACGCAAGATGTGAGAGCAATAATAATAAGTTTCAGTGCCCTGAGGATGCAGAGCCGAATCGTCCAAACATTCCAAGACTGCCATCACTTAGCAGCAAGAATTTCAGCCAATTTTTCCTTTCATATCAAATAGATACCAAAACTTCTACTTCCTTGCCAAGTAAGCTACCTCAGACAAATATTCACTATGGTTCAATGCAATGTGATGCAGTTATCAAAATGCATTTTCAATAGTTTACTTAGGTAAGTTTTATTGAGAAATATAACTTAGAATTTGTCATGATCTGGGCAATTAGTATACATGTATAGCATGTTAATGCATTCCTATAATTCATAATAGATGGACATATATGATCTACTCTTAATGTCTGTAATTATCATCTAAAATATTGACTTATCTGTACTCTCGATTTAAGGGTTTTGTCATGCTACTGTCATTCTGTTTTGGATGAGAAGTGCTCCTTACCCATGTTTTTCTGTTTTCTTCTACACAGTGCAGGTATTTTGAATAGCTCGTGGCTGTGGAAGGAAAAACAATCATGAACTTTGTAAAAGTTAATTTGAACTTAAGAAAGTATCATAAATCTACAAAGATTAAAAATCAGCACTAGATTACAGAAATTCTGCTTGATGACAGAGATCAATTATCTGCACACATTTTCTGCATGGACGTCATTTCCTGTTATCTTAATTTTGTTGCAGAGGAATTGGATTTCTTCTTTTAGTCACGAAACATGTACTGCATATTGTGCTAACATCTGATTAGACAAACAAAAACATTTAAGAATTCTGCTAAGAAATAATTAGTGTGGTCCCTAATAGGAGTTGCATGGAAAGTTCCAAACTCTTGCGTGTTTGCCCATCTGTTCACCAGGAAAAGTGTCACACCTTGAAAGAGCACTCCTGTGGCAGCCACTGGATAGCTGCATAAAAAGCTGCCACGGAGATGAAGGAAACGTGAGAGAATGGATAGGCCAATCTTCCATGTTGCTGTCCCACATAATCATTTGTCCTGATCAAATCCCATGCCACTAGTGGCCCTACTTCACTGCAGGGTGCAGGGTGTTTAATGTTTGCTGCAGTGCCTCTGATATTCATAAAATATGAGCAACCAGATGCTATGTGCAAGATATCTATGTAAGAATAGAGAACCTTTGATGCTTCACCTTTGGTCGGGTTATGATGCATCAAGTACAAAATGTGCAGGGGTTGAACTCTGGTTCTGAAATCTGGTGCAACTCAAGTCAATGGAGGACAAATTTCTACATCTCAATCCTCCAATATCCATAAAGTTTCTTTAATGTCAATAGACAGACAATAGACAATAGGTGCAGGAGTAGGCCATTCAGCCCTTCGAGCCAGCACCGCCATTCACTCTCAATCAGTACCCCGTTCCTGCCTTCTCCCCATACCCCCTCACTCCGCTATCCTTAAGAGCTCTATCCAGCTCTCTCTTGAAAGCATCCAACGAACTGGCCTCCACTGCCTTCTGAGGCAGAGAATTCCACACCTTCACCACTCTCTGACTGAAAAAGTTCTTCCTCATCTCCGTTCTAAATGGCCTATCCCTTATTCTTAAACTGTGGCCCCTTGTTCTGGACTCCCCCAACATTGGGAACATGTTTCCTGCCTCTAATGTGTCCAATCCCCTAATTATCTTATATGTTTCAATAAGATCCCCCCTCATCCTTCTAAATTCCAGTGTATACAAGCCCAATCGCTCCAGCCTTTCAACATACGACAGTCCCGCCATTCCGGGAATTAACCTAGTGAACCTACGCTGCACGCCCTCCATAGCAAGAATATCCTTCCTCAAATTTGGAGACCAAAACTGCACACAGTACTCCAGGTGCGGTCTCACCAGGGCCCGGTACAACTGTAGAAGGACCTCTTTGCTCCTATACTCAACTCCTCTTGTTACGAAGGCCAACATTCCATTGGCTTTCTTCACTGCCTGCTGTACCTGCATGCTTCCTTTCATTGACTGATGCACTAGGACACCCAGATCTCGTTGAACTCCCCCTCCTCCTAACTTGACACCATTCAGATAATAATCTGCCTTTCTATTCTTACTTCCAAAGTGAATAACCTCACACTTATCTACATTAAACTGCATCTGCCATGTATCCGCCCACTCACACAACCTGTCCAAGTCACCCTGCAGCCTTATTGCATCTTCCTCACAATTCACACTACCCCCCAGCTTAGTATCATCTGCAAATTTGCTAATGGTACTTTTAATCCCTTCGTCTAAGTCATTAATGTATATCGTAAATAGCTGGGGTCCCAGCACCGAACCTTGCGGTACCCCACTGGTCACTGCCTGCCATTCCGAAAGGGACCCATTTATCCCCTCTTTGCTTTCTGTCTGTCAACCAATTTTCTATCCATGTCAGTACCCTACCCCCAATACCATGTGCCCTAATTTTGCCCACTAATCTCCTATGTCCTCAGGACATCCCAGGAATGCACATTTGAGGGAATATCAAGTGTAATATTGATATGGCCATTTTGAAAAGGCTTCACAATCAATAGTATGAACTAATTATATCTGATTATTGTAGAAACACAGAACTGCAGATGCTGGTTTAAAAAAAAACCTTTCCACAATAATTTGATGTAATCTTATTATCGATTTGGTATCTGAAAAGTCGCCTATCTTTGTTCTCAGGGATGCTGCCAGACTCGCTGAGTTACTCCATCTCTTTGTATCTTTCAATCTAATTATTGTAGTACTTTTAACTGACTAGTATTAAAGACCAACCTTTTGAGTCTAATACATTTTTCCCTTTCAGGTGCTGACAGGTTTGTCGCATGTCTTTCTTTAGATTTCTATTTTACAGCTTTGCAAGTTTTCTTTACATCTTTTAAATGACGTGACTTTTTTCTACTTACTCATCACAATCAGTGACATGTCTCTGTTCAAAATCTTGCTTGTCCTTGGATTCTTGCTTTTCCTTTGATGCATCTGTTCTTGGCACTATAGGTTCTGGCACACTCATTGTTTGATTGGTAGCCTTTCTACATGTCATAAGCAAAGATTTTGGGCTATGCTGCTGATTAGTTTCCGGAAACCCATTTCTATTGTAAGCATCAGAGATGTCTTGAGGCCCTTTGTTGCGAGCTGTGTCATTGCTCATATTGTGCTTTTGACTATCCAGATTCCTAGCTTTGATGTTAACATTTATTTGATCAGCTTTAATGTTACCAAACTGAGATGCTTTGATATTTTCTCCAATTTCTTCCTGTGAAACATCATCTTCCACAAATATTTGTCGCCTGACTTTTTCCTACAATATAAAATATAACATGCAAGGTACATTATTTTACAATGTAATGACATTTGTTTTCAATAACTAAAGCATAAGAAGAATATTTCAGATTCTTTTTGGATGTAGGTATCGCTGCCAAGGTCGAGAAGCAGATAAAAAGCTGCCATCTTGAACCAATGTGGTTCATGTTCTATATTAAGTAATTGGCTACCCCCGAGTAACTCAAGCTATATGTTAATGGTGTGATCTGCCTCAGCTGGGCCAAAGTAGACCAACTGCACTTCGTGCAAGTGCTATTTGGCAAAGCAAGAAAAATTAGCCTAACCCCTCAAACATGATTGCCATCGAGCATGCTATATAGGAAAATGAGCCAAGACGCACATTACACAGGACAGAGTAGTTCAGGTTTAGTTCAATACCAAAATGTCAAAATAATCTTCCAACTTGCATCCATGGCTCACACTTTCAGAATGGGCAGTTGAATTTGTTAGGGAAAGGCAAGAAGCCTTCAATCTTGCACATTAGCATCATTCTATGCATAAGGACAAAAAAGGGTAGCAAATTAGAGTCGTTGGGAGACCAAAGCCAGTGTAAGAAAACAAAATTTCATAATGTAAGTTGTTACATTTTCTTACAACTCCCATCCTATTTTTTGATCCTTACCATCCCACTGCAATGATTATCACTGAAGGAAGGGCCCTCCTATAGAGAATTATTAAACAAATTTAGAAGGGGAATTGCATCCAAAACTCCCTTCTGTAAATTCTATTCAAAACAGCAATGAGAATGAAAATTGGCCTCAAATGGAGGAGGGCGGGAAAAGAATTGGGAAAATATTACCCACATGTATTATTACATGAACACAAAATAGTACAAATTAAAATGTTATAATAATTAAGGTGAACTAAATAAGTGCCACACCATTAACTGCTGATCCCGGTACTGATTTTTATTTTCTTCAGCTCCAGAACAGGATAAGCTGAATGTTGGAATAATAGTATCTTCCTCCCTGTATCCAGTTACTCCTTGGCCGAAATCTAGTTTTCTTTTTGCTGGGGTAAAATCCTGTTTTTTTTCACATCTTTTTATTTTCGTACTATCCATGCGTGGTTTATCCACGGATTGCTGTTCTCTGCAATGTTTCATTGATACACCTTCTTCATCTTTCGCCATCTGGTTCATTCCTCTAAGCAATGAATCATGTAACTGAAATTTTGGGTATGCATGCGAAGTCGGTGGTGCAGCTGCACGACGTACATCCACGTCTCCAGTGTTGTTGGTAAGCTGGGTTTGGGAGAGTTAATGAAAAAAAAGTGTGAATATTTATACAAAATAGTTAATTAACACAGAACCTGCAGCTAAGTACCACATGACTGCTCGTTAATCAGGTGTTATGATAGCTCTACCAACAGCCTAGGAGATGGATGTCTTGCTTACTGTGACACTACAATGCAGAGTCCCTAAGTTACCAGGGTCGATTCTATTACAGTTATCTGATCTGACTTTAGCTACTGTATGAATTGGAATCGAAAACTGTTACTGCTGGTAACAGTGAGGAAAAGAATGCTGAGGATAGTGTGGTGTGGTGCCGCGAAATCACTCTGGTTATTATTTACTATTCTCTACTTCTGGTTACTATTTAGCATCAGGGGTGCTTACATTGGTAGAGATTGGACAAGATTGGACCATGATGCTTCTTCTCCCCTTCATCACACTTAAAGAATAGTAATTTGGACTAGTATTATTCAAAGTAATGTAACTATGAATTATTATCCGATAATTTTAAGGGGAAAAATGGGAAATATCTCATGCCCACGTAACGTTTTTTAAACAGACAAGAACCTAGAATTCAATGTGCTTGGAATAGTGTACCAACTCCAACAAAGTGGAGTACTACAATACTCTGGAGAAGAGCTGGCTCTGAACAAAGACAGAGCAAGTTGCCTCGTGATGATACAGGACTTGTTCAGGAAAGAATGACATTTTCCCAAATGTCCCAGCTGCAAGATGTGAGTGGCCAAAGACAGCAGAAACAAAAAAAACCTAGAGGAGCTGGGAAAATATTTAAAATAAGTTTCAATGTTTCCTAAAATATTTCCATAATCTTTTTATTCCTAAACTCACTGTACAAGTTCACAAATAAGTAATAATCTGATAATTAAAAGAAATGAGAATAATAACCACACCTGTTTGCCCCAAGGTCATCCAAACTCTAATTCCTAACTCACACCCGTCCCATTCAACTATTATTCCGGTGTAAGTAATTCTACATAAAACTACTACCCCAGCAGAACTTTAATTTACATTTTTCAAACGTTGATTCAATTCAACCTAGGCCTTGCCTCTCACACTTGTTCTAACTTCATAAGATTCTATTTACATCTCAAATAATGTGTTTCTCCAATCATGCATCCACCTTCCCTTGCCACGTTTATGTTTACCGTACTCTTGGTGACCGTAGCTTCAGTTTTCATGTCCTTATTTCTGGAACTCCTCGTCAATGCCCTCTTCTCTCTCTTAATTAAAATCTATCCTCTTTTAGACATTTACTCGAATGTCTCTTTCAGGCCCACAAATCATTTTTGTTCTGATAACATGAAGAGCATTCGGAACATCTTATTAAGTAGAACTATACAAACACGTTTTTCATTAAAAAAGGAGAAAATCTAATTATATTTTGCTTAAATATTTAACCACCTCTTGCTGTTTTTCTAATGTCTCTATCCTATGCAAAAATTCTTCTGCAAATTTCCAGTAATTTCTTAGGCTGATATCCTTTGGGTTTGAAGTTACTGTGTCTTCTTTGAACTGACAATTCTCCACCAGATTGTTCGATAGTTTTTCAGCTTAGAAAGAGTCAACAGCAAATACAAGAATGAGCATAAAATGAAACAAAATCAAATATAAAATTTCGAACATCTGCATTATCCTGCAACTAATATACAGTTTTACAGGCACCAGGAGTTTAGTTTGATGTTGGGATGTAATTAATGTTACGAATGTTATAATTTACTGCCCTAATCTACTTAATCTACATAAGTGGCAATGACCTTTCTCTTTTAATTTTTACATGTCTTAATGAAATAGAACTTCTTCTAGGTAAAGAAATCCAGGATTAGCAAATATTGAAGACATGGCAATATACGTCCATGACAGGATGGTTAGCGAGATGGAGGGGAACATGGAATCATAGTCGTACAGCACAGAAACAGGCTCTTCCAACCATATCTATGCCAATCATCGTACCCATCTATATTAATCCCATTTACCAACATTTTGTCCACAGCCATCCATAGCGTGGAAATTTAGATACTTGTTACCATATAACAATCATTCTCCTTTCTTACGTAGAGCATTCAAGATTTCTCTGGATGAAGAAAGGTCCTCCTTAGATCCCCACTAAAATGCTTACCCTCAGTTTATGCCCTCTAATTTTAAATGTCGAGTCTTAATTTTGCAAGGCATGATAATATTGCCATGCGGAAACTGCCCTCTTCTGCTTGGCAGAAACTGCAAGTTTGAGAGATGCAAATGAAGATGCCTTGCTGAGTTGCTGCAGCGCATCTTGCCACAATGCATTTGTGGTAAAGAAAGTGAATGTTTAAGATGGTGGATGGGTTGTAGACCACAACTCTTCTATCTTTTTGTCTCAAAAACGGCTGTATTCATGTCATAACAAAGAACGACATATGCTAGTTTATACCAGAGATAGACACAAAATGCTGAAGTAACTCGGTGAATAAGGCAGCATCTCTGGAGAAAATGGATAGGTGATAGAAACATAAAAACATAGAAAATAGGTGCAGGAGTAGGCCATTCGGCCCTTCGAGCCTGCACCACCATTCAATATCATGGCTGATCATCCAACTCAGTATCCTGTACCTGCCTTCTCTCCATACCCCCTGATCCCTTTAGCCACAAGGGCCACATCTAACTCCCTCTTAAATATAGCCAATGAACTGGACTCAACTACCTTCTGTGGCAGAGAATTCCACAGATTCACCACTCTCTGTGTGAAAAAAAACGTTCTCATCTCGGTCCTAAAAGACTTCCCCCTTATCCTTAAACTGTGACCCCTTGTTCTGGACTTCCCCAACATCGGGAACAATCTTCCTGCATCTAGCCTGTCCAACCCCTTAAGAATTTTGTAAGTTTCTATAAGTTTTGAGTTGGAACCCTTCTTCAGACTGATTGCAGGGGGTACGGAAAAAAACTGAGAGAGTAGAAGAGAACAGATACATCACCATCGGCAACTGATGACCTCAGGCGAGGGGGTTCCTTAATAAGCAGATTGTTGGATAGAAGCAGGTGTGAGTGCTATAGAAATATAGTTGCGAACTGTAAAGCATATTGATGGATTTTTGGTGAGTGGGTGGGGAAACAGTGAAAGGTCAGCCAGGGTTCAGGGTCAGGGGGGAGAATGTCGGGAGGGAGAAAGGGGTGGGGAAAGGAAGGTGTTTATAGAAGTTACTAAAATTGGCGAATTCAATGTTCATACCGGAGCATAATATCCCAAGCGGAATATGAGGTGCTGTTCCTACACTTTACGTGGATATTCTAATTCATAATCCACTTGGGTAGCTTACAAACCGATGGTTTGACCATGTTACAAAGTGTGCTACAGAGGGTGCCAACACGCACAGAAACATGTGCAAACTAGCTTCACTGCACACTTGATTTTCAACAGAACATTATTTGAGGTGAAATTGTGTGAATGAATTTCTAGTTTATGATGTCTTGGATCCCATTAAACCGTAATCAAGCTTGATTAACTAAATGGTTACTTTTCTATGGAGAGGAACTGATGTTTCTTTACTTGAAGCAACATTCTGTAATTAGCTGCTTCAACTTTTTTTTTAACTGCTGAGTATATTAATGAGTTTGCCACACCACACATATATTAACCATCTTTAGTTGCCCTAACGTGGATTTTCTGAAAAATATATTTTAAAATAACTGATTAACCTGATCGGCCAATTTACAGGAAATTAAGAGTCAACCACATAATGTTTCCTAGTTATATAAGTCAAAATTCATTGGATGAAATAATGATGATCATATATGCAATATTCCCATATAACATTTATTCAAAGCAAAAAGCACCTGATTGTTTACTTACTTATGAGCTGGCAACTCTGTAGAACAAAAGTGGCTGCTTTCCTCGGCTCCTCATCCTGGGATTCGGCTACTATTTGGATCATGAGTGGAAGCCCATTGCTCTTCAGAAGCTGATACTGATGCACTTCTGGAAAACAAGACATTTGAAAAGTAAGGCATCAAGTAGGATCATTGTAAAGGGTATTTCCTAAGTGTTAACTACTGCATTGCTTAACTTCATTAATCTAGTTTTCCCCATGGTTCAAAAGATTTTTTTTTTTTTTTAATTTGGTTAATTGTAATGCTTCAGGATCATTCAGGTTGACATTTATGAATTTTGCATGATTTCTTTTGATTTAGTTTCCATGTAGTAATCCCAGTTTTGAAACAAATTATTCCATTTTAGTTGAAGTTAGACCAGTTTGAATTTCCTGATTGACTTAATTGTCTAGAAATAAAAGAAATATACATTGCTCAAATTAACTTTACCCCAATTCACCACATTATCACATTAAGCTTAGGAATAGTGCTGCCGACAACTGAAGTAAATAAAGTTCCGCAAAGTTTTAAATCTGAAACAATGACAATTTTTATTCTACTATTTAATTTACTACAGGAGAGCCAGCCTTTGAGAAACATTATTCCCCTTATCACCACCATTTGTTTCTTATACCCGCTTATCTTTATTGCATTGTTTTTCCTTCTCTATTCTTTTCGCACTGATTCTATTTAAATCCTTTGTTTTTTCATTGTATATTACATTACACTACATATTTCTCTTTTGCACTACTTTGATGTATGCATGTACGTACTTATATATGGTATGATCTGCCTGGATAGAAAGCAAAACAACGTTTTCACTGTATCTGAGTGCACATGACAATAATAATTTACTTAAAGTTACTTTTCTGCTAATTGAAGCTCATCAATTTCTAATGTAAGGGGAGATAGGCCCCAATACTAGTAATTCTATGTTATCCCACATTCTCATCCTACACACTAGGGGCCAATTAACTTTGTGATGGGAGGAAATCAGAGCACCCGGTGAAAACCCATGCAGTCACGTGGGGAGAACGTACAAACTCCATTCAGAGAGCACCCTTAGTCAGGATTGAACCCAGGTCTGGTCTGCTGTAAGGCAACAACTCTACTACTACGTCACCGCTCCTTAATTTCCTTAATGGTATACATTAAGTACTTCTCAGAAAATGGTGTAGCCTAATTACTTCAACAGTTTCCCATTACATGTAACAGTGATTGAACTTACAACTTTTTTCTCAATTACAGTAAGATAATAAGACCATATATTGGATTGTACCATGCAGAGAGCATATATTCTGAAAAGGTTTGCAAAATTCTTAAGAATTCAACTGTTCCTTTTTACCCCTCTAACTGGCACAGAATGGTAAAACCAATCCTACTTAGCTGCATGCTCAAACATAATATATGGTCAATAAGACACAAAGTGCTGAAGTAACTCAGCAGGTCAGGGGCAGCATCTTTGGAGAACATGGATAGGTGATGTTTCAGGTTGAGACCCTTCTTCAGTTTCTACAATATATGATCAATTGAGTAAACACTGGAGAGTGGCTAGGAGAAACAGAGCTGAGGTATTACAGGTATCAATACTGACATGATCATTTTTTTCCATCTCAGATATTAAGATAGTAACATTAGTTTTAGTGAAACTGATGCTGGCATGATTTGTCAGTGCTCATCTTTGAAGAATAGATACTTTGGTGAAATCTGAAAGACTTTCCTCTGTCCAGAAACATTCAACAAAAAAAGCTATTTTTAGAGAAACACTGTAAGAAAATTCTAGCAATAAAGAAATTGGACAAATTTCTTGGCATGAGATATTTACTTCAGAATCATGCACATTCACCTATCTTTGTAGGTAGACTATCTAGATAGCTTGGATATGATTGTAAATATTAAGACGAGTGTGGAGTGACGTAGCTCCATTATATTTAAGGACTTGCCGTTAAAATGCTGCAGAGCGCACTCCAGGATGAAAGACCTTTTCAAATATTATGTAAATATATCCCAGGGGTATTTCAGTAACTTACCACATCCATCAGTGCAGTGTCCAATAGCAAGAATAATGCCCAATTTACTTCCCGGATCAAGATCATTCTTTATTAACAGCGCCACAAGCTTGGGAACGATTGAGTATTGTGACAAGCGTAAAGCCAAGGAAGCTATCAAAAGATAATGTTAGACATCACTTCATCCTGTCACAAAAAATCACTACAGTTTTATACGAGTAGGCCCGCCGCGGACCTTTCACCGTCCAGCGCGGCCTGAAATAGGCCGCGGACCTTTCACCGTCCGCTCCAATGTCGGGAGCCCCGACCGCCCCGACGTGGCAAGTTCAACAGCCTGACCTCGGGAGAAGACGGCAGGGAAGAGAAAAGACATTCTGGCCTTCCATCACAGTGAGAAGGGACTGGAGGAGACTCACTGTGATGGATGTTTCTTTTGTTTGGTGTTAGTGTATGATTGTATGTGTTATTGCATTTTTATTGATTATTCTTATTGGTCTTAGTGTTTCAACTGCGGGTAATGTTTCATTTCACTACACATTTATGGGTATGTGACAAATAAACGACTATTGACTATTGACTATTGATTATGAAATGGGTTTGCAAATACAACAAAAAATGTCATAGCCTTTAGCCATAAATAAAATGGAGTCTTTCCAATTTTTTTGTGGTGTTGGAACAGTGCAGTGTTGCCCAGTCAACATCACCCCTTGTCTATGATTCACCACGCTGACAAATCTTAATCTTGAGATGAGTGAGATGACCAAAGTGATCAGAAAATAGCCAAAGAGCCAATAGAGTTTAAGGTAGAAGCAAGGAATTGCAGATGCTGGTTTACTAAAGAAGACAGAATGCTGGAGTAACTCAGCAGAACAGGCAGCATCACTGGAGAAAAAGGACAGGTGATTTTTCAGGTCAGAACCTTTCTTCAAACTGAAGATGTGAGAAGGGTGAGAGGGTCTGAAAAAGAGTCTGCAGAAGAGAGGAGGGGCAGATCAAAGCCTGGAAGGTACATAGAAGGACTAAGGCCAGAGATGAAAAGACAGGAGATGTGAGACAATTCGCAACACCTCAATCCTTTTGTCTCACACTTTCTGTCTTTTCGTCTCTGGTCTTTGTCCAACCATCTAACTATCAAAAACCCTCCTCACCTGAAATTCCGGGCCAGACTTTGTCCTGCCTCTCCTCTTTTCCAGCTTTCTTTTCCCTCTCCTACAATCAGTCTGAAGAAGGGTCTGTCCCAAAATGTCACCTATCCATGTCCTCCAGAGATGCTGCCTGATATGCTGAGTTATCCATCACTTTGTGTCCTCTTTTGTAAACCAACATTTGCAGTTCCTTGTTCTACATCTGAGTTCCACCAGCAGTTTGGCTTTTACACAAGGAACCTACAGTTATCTTACTAATTAATTTTCACATACTTCTAAAAGCTTCTGCAAATCACTTTTGTATTCCTTAAATGTTTCCTCTAATAATTTTTGTTCTTTTAGTCAAATTTCATTTGCACAATACTAAATGACTCCCAATTTTCAGGCTTGGTGCTTTATTCAGGCAACTTCTCCATTTTGGATCTAATATTACCATTGACTTTTCTTAGCTTTTGAAATCGAAGTAGATTGGTTGGAAAATTAAAGGAAGTTAAAAAAAAAGGGAAATAGGCTATTAAATGCATATGCTTTTTATGTCATTTTTAGAGATGTAATTTGATAAAACAATATTTTAATACTTTTTCTACTGAGATTTTTAGTGGATGCATTCTGAGTTTTGCTGAAGGCGAGAGGGATTAAAGGAATAGGGGGTGGGGGGGTCACAGGTTCATTGTACAGTACAGGGAGTACCTCAGGGTAATCAGCTGTTCAAAATAAAGCTAATAAGATTCTAATATTGATTTCTGACCCTGATACTACAGGATTACTGTCAAAGCTCTACGAATGGACAACATTGCTTCAGAAGAGCTGCCTGATGTGATAAAATACAAGTACAATGCAGTTATTCATATTATGTTTTATAAATAACAAAAGGATAGGAAGAAGCAAACTATTTCCAGTAACTAAGATATAGAACAGGAGAAACAAGGAACTACAGATGCCAATTTACAAAAAAAAACATAATCTACTGCAACTAGTGTTTTCTCACATAAGTGAGACCAAGCGGAGGCTTGGCGACCGTTTTGCCGAACTCTTGTGCTCGGTCCGCCAAGAACTGGATCTTCTAGTTACTATCCATTTTTTAACTCCCCTTCCCATTCTCATACTCACCTTTCTGGCCTGTGACTCCACCATTGCTAGAGTGAGGCCACAATCAAACTGGAGGAACAGCACCTCATATTCCACTTGGGTAGCTTACAACCCAGCGTTATGACTACTGAATTCTCTACTTTTAGATAATTAATCTCAACACCCCTCTCTTCACCACTCCTCCCCCATCCCCGCTTCCCTGTGCCTCACCTGGACGCACACCAATTCCCCTCCCCCGACCCCACATTCCTTTCTCTGGCTTCAAAGTTTGTCCTTCTATCCTTATCTCACACCTTTTGTGTTTTCATCTCTGGCCTATGTCCAACCATCTGCCCATCAAAACTGTCTGTAGCGTCAAGGGTATTGCTGGGTTCGGTAGTGACCACACCAACATTCGCAGTAGGTTGAACTCAACACGATATTTTTTATTTACTGTGGTAAGAAAGTCCATGACCGTATGGGGGCGCTGTCCTCTGCATCACAGCGCCTTTGGGGTAGGGCTGGTGATCTTAGGCTTGTCCCGACAGCTCAATCCTGGTCTTCGAAGGAAGAAGCGTGGTGATCTCAGGTTTCTTCCTGCATTTCGCCCTTGCCTTGAGACGAGGCAGTGGCAGTCTCAGGCATATCCTGATGGCTTAGCTTTGCATGAAGAGGTAATCTGATGGTCTCTGGATTATCCTGGTGATCCGCCTCTGTATGTGGGAGCAGTCCCTCGTTGTCCATGGGCAGGAAAAGGCACTGGCATATCAGGCTTGCTCCGGTATCTCCGTCTTAGCCTCAGTAGAGGTACTGACAGTCTAGGCATTCTTCCCGGCAGCCTAGTCTTGGCCATACGCTGACGCTGATTGTCTCAGGTTTGTCCCAGTTGCTCAGTCTTCCTAAAACCTGCGACAGGGGAACACAACTAGTAGAAAGGCACACCATTTTCTCTCACTTCCTTCTTCCTCTCTTTCTTCCTCTTCACCCCTCTGGTTGGAATGCCTGGGATTTATAAGGAGTATGCTATAATCTTTCAGTCAGGTCTAGACTTGAAACATCAACTGTCCCTTTCCCTCCACAGGTGATGCTTGGCCCACTGAGTTCCTCCAGTAATATATATTTTTCACACAATTTGAGGAAGTTGTTTCATACTCCCTCCCAATTAACATAGTCAACAGCTTTGGCTAAGACATAAAAGCCATACATCGAAGGTATTTATTTCACAAAATGTTGGAGTAACTCAGCAGGTCAGGCAGCATCTCATGAGAGAAAGAATGGGTGACGTTTTGGGTTGAGACCCTTCTTCAGACTGATCCATACATCGTGGTTTCCTGCAGTTATTGTGTGGCAAAGATCATGTCCACAGTTCTCCTGCATGGGTAGAATCCACACTCCAGGATCAATTCTTTAAACCTAAGAGGAAGCAATGACCTTTTCTATGAAAGACGGCAGATAAACCTTTCTAAAGTTGCCATATTTCGATGTCCCGTTTCATGATTATTTCGTGCCCTGCAATATCCTTCAGATGTGGACGATAGGGGTATGAACGTGATTGAAGCTCTTCACTGCCACTCTGCTTTCGAGTGCTTGTTTTTTTGAGTTGGGTTATAATTTCTCGACTTTTTGTCAGTAGGGAGCGGTGTCAAGGCATGCCTAGAGGGACTATTGTGGGACGGAGTCAAAGACAGAGTGGTGGTTGAGGAGGTTTCTGAAGTCATCTTTCAGCAGACTTGTTTCTCGCTCTTGTTCCTGGCTCTCTGCAAGCTGGACCCTTGGGGATGTCAAACCCTTAGATGACTCTTACAACGCTGAAGAACCCATGCATATCATGAAAGCTTGCCGAACCTCCTGCATACGCTCCATCTTCCAACTTTATTTTAGGTCCCAGGATTTCCTGCTCAATTTATACGTTAAGGAGCTGCAATGTTGTTTCTTGTCCCTTGGGAGAAAGGTGCAGCTTTCCATCTTAGCTTTAGGGTAGCAATTGATTAGCCCGATCTCCTGATCATTCTCATAGTGTTATATAACATGGGAAAAGGCAATTCACCTCAACTTAGCTTCGAATCATTTCTGTTAATTGAAATAGTCTTGAGTTTCTTCACATAACGATCATGGTGGACTTGAGGGCAGTCCATAAGTTACGGACACTTTGTGGATCATTTAGGCTGGGTTTTATCTGAGGCATTGTCCAACATTAGCCAGCTTTGTATGGTCCTTGATCTATTTGTAACAATGTTTTCTTCATGGTGATGCATTAGGGCTCTGACCTGCTTGATGAAGATATATTCTAGAAACAAGGAACTGCAGATGCTGGTTTACAAAAAGAATGCTGGAGTAACAGGGGTCAGGCAACATCTCCAGAGAACATGGGTGGGTTTGAAGAAAGGTCCCAACACAAAATGCCATCTATCCATGTTCTCCAGCCTGATCCACTGCCCTCCTGCACTTTGTGCCTTTTTGTTAGATATATTCCAGCAGATACCAATATTTTGACAGCATGTTTAAGTGTCTGGCAAGAAGCTAAAGTTGGGGTCATGTTTGATGTTTGGGTAAAGTTGGAGACCAGCATGTTTAACTGTGCCGTCGGAGCTAAGGGCACTTGAGAGAAAACTGACCCTGCCGGCAAACCACTCTCAAAAACACATGCACACATCCAGTGGTCAGTTAATTCTTGCTGATTATTGATCCCATTTCCAACTACTATCACTTTGCTGTCACCAACCTCCATCCATACTCTAACAAAGTTGAGATCCGTTAATACAGACCAAGATTCCAAACTGGGACTTCCTGTACTGCACAGCTCAACCACTTATTTCTTACACCCGCAGAGTTTGCTAAGGAAGTCTATTTTCTAAAGATACAAATGGATGTTTTTAAATCTTGGAGATTAAAATGATTAATTACTCACAATTATCTGAAATGCAGGAATCCAGAGTTTTTATCACAGAAATTGCCAACTGCACGTTGGAGTGATATGTTAGAGATTCATCTGCTAAGTTCACAGCAGTCTGAGCAAGAGTATCCAGGCCACCAACTTTACAAAAGTAGTTCTGTACATATGCTTAAGAGAAAATTGTAGAAATGTTAATTGCACATGTAGTATCATAATTTGTCTTCTGCAAATTTAACGTTGAAAGAGTCGCCTTCAGCTCAACAGCAATTCCAGTTTAGTTTAGAGGCACAGCATGGAAACAGGCCCTTCGGCCCACACCGACTAGAGATCCCTGTACACCAGCACTATCCTACACAGGAGGGACAATTTACAATTTTTACCGAAGCCAATTAACCTTCAAACTAGTACGTCTTTGGAATGTGGGAGGAAACCGGAGCACCTGGAAAAACCCCACACGGTCACAGGGAGAACATACAAACTCCATACAGATAGCACTTGTAGTCAGGACTGAACAAGGATCTCTGGTGCTGTAAGCCAGCTGCTCTATCACTGCACCATTCCCTATTATTATGTTATCTGTTCAGTAAATCTAACAAACAGCGAATTGCAAATCACCTTGCATGAGAGATTTCAAACTTCTGCAGCCCTATTAAGGCAAATCCTGGATTAAACCCATTGCCTATACAGTATCTACAGGCACAGATGTAACATGGGGAAATATAGAATGAAGTATATTTCATTATTATTGCACTTAGATTGGAAAGCTAGCATATTTCCTGATCATATCTATTAGATTGTTTTAAAAATGGTTTATTTGATCATTTGTTTTATTATTTTTCTTAGAATAGGTTATATACAGCAGAGCAAAAATCTCATTGCTGCGTCTTCTTTGTGCTATATATGCATTTTCTGAGACATCTACCAGACATGGTCGTTCTATGAATCAATAAAAAACCACAGCAACATTCCTCCTTATTTTCCTCAAATTCTGCCTCAAAGACACACAGAAAGCAAAGGTATAGAGACAATAAATTTGGCTTGACTGAGGCTGCATTGAAAAACATCAGTTTAGGGGATGCAAGCAAGAGTTATTAACATCACTGGATCATGGCAAGGGTTTTGACAGCAGCCAAAAGGCTTGATGCCTGGTAACCTTTCAAACTGCATTCAGTAAAATCATCCGAGCCATTCATGAGCATGCACAGTTGAAGGCCCAGGCATACAACTGAACTGATTGAAAATTGGTCCCTCTAATTTTTTACCTATTGCATCTCATTATAAATATGTAACTGCAGTACAGGCAAATACTTACAATTGTTGGCAACTGTGAGTCCAATAAATGCACAAATGGGACGAATTATTTCTTGCCTAATGCATTTTAGCAGGCACTCCTTTGCAAATGGAAAGGCTGCTGTACATAGTCTCTGGTTCTCTTCTGCAACAGTGAAATAAGTGTCAGTACAAGTGACATTGTTGAAGCACGTCAATTTGACAATATTCGGATTCCTTTTAAACCCGTTTTCTCCCTTCCCCTGGGGATGCTGACACATGCAATAGTATGGTTTCGCCTGCATAGACTGCCACCTGGTGCCTTTTCTATTCAGCCTAGATACTGCAAGCTGGAAGGTTCCTCTTTTGTAACATCATTATGAAGTCGATTCTATTTTCAACCAATGAACAGTTACTCACTTTGTGAGGATTTACTAAACAACAATTGGTGCTGGGAACACTTCTTAATTTCTTTTCTCAAAGGCTGAGTGCTACTGAGGCTAAGCAAGTGTTTTATTACCACCCCTAATCACAACAACTGACCGATGCAGCTTCATGTTTTCATTTCTCCTGCAATGGCTTGTTAAAAAAAATTGCTTATTAGATATATACATTAATATGTTTGTCGATGCATTCTCAGTGGAGAAAGTTTTCTTCACCTCACGTAAAATGGTAAATAGTTAAATGCAATGAGCAACCCCTAATCATTCCAGAAAATCATTCCAGTAGTTTCAATAAAATCAAACTATGCAGCCCAAGAGGTTAGTCAAGGTATGGGTAAGCTATGCAGAAAAATAAAGCCCCAAGTTCGAAGCCTTATGTGTGCCAAACTACTAATGACAGCCAGGAACCATCATTGTTCTCAGCACCCTGAGGTCACAGAGGGACAAAACTAAATCAGGAATTTCCTACTGAAAAATGACCGCCAAATGAAAAGACACTTTTTTATCACTTGGTTCCAGTTGAGAATGGTCTTTCAAGTAACGGCACCATGGCAGAGTGCTGCCTTACAGCGAATGCAGCGCCAGAGACACGGGTTCAATCCCGACCACGGGTGCTGTCTGTACAGAGTTTGTACGTTCTCCCCGTGATCTGCATGGGTTTTCTCCGAGATCTTCGGTTTCCTCCCACACTCCAAAGATGTACAGGTTTGTAGGTTAATTGGCTTGGTAAATATAAAAATTATCCCTAGTGGGTATAATGTTAATGTGCGGGGATCGCTAGTCAGCGTGGTCCCGGTGGGCTGAAAGGGCCTGTTTCCGCGCTGTATCTCTAAAACTAAAACTAAACTAAGTAACCTGCCTTTTATCACGACACCCAGTAACATATTTGAGGAATGATCCTGCTTCAATGATGCATTAGAGACCTTCTGGTGAATTTAGAACCAGCAATTTGTGAAGGAATACAAAATGGCAAAGCAATCTTCTTAACAAATAAGTAATTTGGAATGGAATACTTTATTGTCATATGTGACAAGGCACAGTGAATTTTTTGCTGCATACCCAATGTACACAAATTTAACAACTGTAATGAACAAAGTTCCTATTTAAAACATTATATCAAAATTGTCAGGAAAAGTTTCAATGTAACAAAACCACAGCAAAGCTGAGAGCCAAAATTTAAATACCATTCTGTGGATTGTTGACACAAGCACAGAGTGTACTCCCAATGGACGACCACAACTCGTAGTAATGACCAATATTTTCATGTATAGATTGCTTGTCCGACATTGGAAAACTAGTTCTGGTTAAAAAAAGAAAAAACAAAATGTAAACCTATACTAAACTGTTAAATCTTTTCAAGTCTCTTCAAGAGACCTTTTGGGTAACTTTCATCTTTACTCGTTATGCAATAGCTGATGAACTGAATCACTAACATGAAAATGGAAGTCATTCAAATATGGGACCATTGGGAAATGGTGACGGTGAAATTTACCCTCACGTGGTCCAATGTGAACATAGCGAAGTTTTTAACACACTTGGTGCTGAGTCAGAAAACTGTTGGATCATGATCTTCTTGAGCCCAAAATCAAGACTGACAAACCAATGCCATATTGAAGGATGTCAGTACTGTTCCATGCGCTATATTTTAAATGAACAAACTATGTGCTCTGCCTATTTTCTGTGATTGTAAAATAACATATGACATTATTTCCAAGCGGAGCAGATTAACTACCACTTTGACCCAGCAAATATTAATCCTCCAATCAAGAAGAGTCAAAGTCAAGTTTATTGGCATATGCAAAAGTACAATGACGTACAGCGAAAATCTTGGTTCCACCAGCATCACAGGCACATAGACACATAAACAACATACATTATACATAAAGTTACAAATAAAATTCTGTAAAACTGTTCGACAGTGATCACGGCGACATTCGCAGTATGGTGAAACCACATGGCTTATTTTATTTGCTGATCTTCAAAGGAAACATAGAAACCAGGTGTAGGAGTAGGCCATTCGGCCCTTCGATTCTGTAAAAAGTGTGGCGTTGGGAGAACTGGGTTCGACAGTGACCATGGCAACAATCGCAGTATGGCGAAACCACATGGTTTATTCATTTACAGTGGTAAGAAAGTCGTGGCCTGCATCAGGGCACTGCCGTTAGAGTGCATGTGTGATGACGCTGGCGATTAAAAGCTTATTTCAACAGCTTCAATCTGGTCTTCAAAGGAGGAGGCACGGCAATCTCAGGCTTCTTCCTGCGATTCGCTGTTAAGAGGAGTTTCTGATGTAAGATTTGAGAAGTTTTCCCTCATTCTGAAAGCAACACCAAACCAAAGAGCTGTAGTTTGGACATTTTAAACGGGAGACTGGGGCTGATAGCGGAGAAAGGCTGTCACAATCTGTGACAGGGATGTCACAATCTGTGGGTCCTAAAATGGCCGCAGGACCTCGTGACCAGCCACAAGAGCAAAAACCTTACAGCCCAGTCTCTAGGTTTCTGCAAAGCCACGGCCAGAACAATGGATGGGTATTGGCCATGCAGAAACCTGCGAAACCAGGTCGAAGTCCAGACACTGGGGCGCTGACATCAGCATACTCACAATGCCCCAAGCCGACCTACACAGTTAATCTTGTTAAGGGGGCACAATAGCCCATAGAAAACTACCTGGTAGGTGATGGGAAACCAGTTAAACCCATCACCTCGCAACGAAATACCAATTAACACCGTCTGGCTATCCCCGGTACCCCCGGACATAAGCGCAGATCAGAGAGAAAACTCATACATATCTTTTAAACAAAGAGATCCCAAGATCTGGCGGGAGATAGGATGGGTCAGAATAGTATAACTGGCCACGACTTTTGGGTTTTAAACTCAAGTCAAACGGATGCAGGAGGAAGAAAAGACAGGCAAGTCAAACGGATGCAGGAGGAAGAAAAGACAGGCAAGTCAAACGGATGCAGGAGGAAGAAAAGACAGGCAAGAAGAAGCGAAGTGCAAGAGAGAGGAACCGGCACGCAACTCGAGAAGAAATACTGCAAGAAAACCTGCAAGGAACGCAAGAAACGGAAGGAAGAAACTCAGGGGACAAGCACGACCCTCACGGAAAGCAGCGGAGAAGCAGCACGAACAGCCAGTAACCCCAGTAATAGCCCCATGGTGAGCATGTACTCCAATCCTGCACATCCTGGACATAGTTTAGTGTAGAGGGGAAGGTGGTTTGAATAAACGTGGGTGTGTAAATGAATATGTGTTGGTCAATTTTGCAATGTGTCGTACGTTCCCCATCTTACAGTCGTGTATATGTCTTGTAGAACTGTACGTTTTAGAATTCAGAGTAAAAGGTATTCATGGGATATGTCTTGTAGAACTGTGCATTTTATGATTCATAGTCAAAAGTATTCATGTAATTCGGTATGTGTCTTATAGATATGTCTTATAGAACTGTGAAGAGCATTCATGTACAATAGTCCCAAGCGCTCAATAAAAGCCTTTTCCATTTAAACCCTGGTCTTCAAATCTGGTCTGGTTGAGTTTTTCTGCACTATCAACGCTCCTGTATCTAAGTCCAGTGTCTAGAACCGTAGGGGGTGAGTGGGTCGAACCACTCATGGGGAACCAGTGTGCGCGGCCTGGTCAAGGGATCAGAGCAAGGCACGAGGACCTTAGGTCGGGCGAAAGCTCGGCGCAGAAACCCCTTACACTGACAATACAAGCTTCTTCCTGGCAGCTCAGCTTTGAGCTTGGAAAGGCGATGCTGGCGATCTTTGAATTTTCTTGGCAGTCTTTGCCTCTGTGTGTGTGTGTGTGTGTGTGTGTGTGTGTGTGTGTGTGTGTGTGCGCGCGTGCAGTCCCTCATTGCCGGGGGCAGGAAGAGGTTCTGCTATATCAGGCTTGCCCTTGCCACTTAGTCTTAGGCACAAGTAGAGACGCTAACTGTCGAGAGCTTCTTTCCTGGCAGTACCATCTCAGTCGACATTGTTTCTACTTCTTGTTTCTTCTTCTTTCTTCTGCTTTTATTCCTTCTTCTTTCATGTTTCTTCTTCCTTCTTCTGCTTCTTCGATTCCTTCTTTACAATCTTCTTCTTCTCCTTCTTCTGTTTCTCCTTCCTCCTGTTCCTTCTGTTTCTCCTTCTTCTGTTTCGCCTTCTGTTTCTCCTTCTGTTTCTTTTTCTTCTTTGATTCCTTCTTCTGTTTCTTCTTTGATTCCTTCTTCTGTTTCTTCTTCACCTAATTCTTCTTCCTCTTCTCCACCTGTCCGTCATCTTCCCCTTCTCCTGTGCTTCTTCTTTGGGTGGGCACAGTCCCTCATTGTCTGGGGCAGGAAGAGGTTCTGCCATTTCAGGCTTGCCCTGGCCAGACTCAGGCTCAAGTAGAGTCACTGGCAGTCGAGACCTTCTTTCCCGGCAGTAGTCTTAGTCAACCTTGTTTCTTCTGTTTCTTCTTCTTTCTTCTGCTGCTTCTATTCTTTCTTCTTGCTTCTTCATCTATTCCTTCTTTTGTTTCTCCTTCTTCTACTATTCCTTCTGTTTCTCCTTCTTTTCTTCTTTGACTCCTTCTTCTGTTTTCCCTGCTTCTTCTTGTTCTTCCTATTCTTCTTCTCTGGTTCCTATTCTTCTCCTTCTCCCGTTGTTGTTCTTCTTCTGTTCTTCTCTTGTTCTTCTTCCATTCCTGTTTCTTCTGTTCCTTGTTACTGATTCCTTCTTCTGTTTCTCTTTTGATCCCTTCTTCTGTTTCTCCTCGGACCGTTCTGTTTCTCCTTGGATTCCTTCTTTCTCCTTGGATTCCTTCTTCTGTTTTTCCCCTTGGATTTCCTTTTCTGTTTCTCCTTTGATTCCTTCTTCTCTTTCTCCTGTGATTCTTTCTTGCTTTTCCTTTGAATCCTTGTTTCTCCTTTGTTTCCTTCCGGTTTCTCCTTTGATTTCTTCTGTTTCTCCTTTAATCACTTCTTCTGCTTCTCTTGTTCTCTTTCTCCTTTGAATTCTTCTTCTGTTTATTCTTTGAATCTTTCTTCTGTTTCTCCTTTGAATCCTTCTTCTGTTTCCCCTTGGATTCCTTCTTCTGTTTCTCCTTTGATTCCCTCTTCCGTTTCTCCTTTGACTCCTTCTTCTGTTCCTCATTTGATTCCTTCTCCTTTGATTCCTTCTTATGTTTCTCCTTTAATTCCTTCTTCTGTTTCGCTTTTGATTCTTTCTACTGTTTCTCCTTTGATTCGTTCTTCTTTTTCTCCTTTGAGTCCTTCTTCTGTTTCTCCTTCGATTCCTTGTTTCTCTTGACTCCTTCTTCTGTTCCTCGTTTGATTCCTTCTCCTTTGATTCCTTCTTCTGTTTCTCCTTTGATTCCTTTTGCTGTTTCTCCTTTAATTCCTTCTATTTCGCTTTTGATTCCTTGGCGGCAAGATGGCGGCGCGCAGACGCAGCGGCTCACAGCTCTCCCTTTCGGTGCTTTTTATGTGTGTTATCTGTGTTATGTCTGTTAGTCAATTTTAGTCATGCAAATCAGGCAAATCCTACTTACAACCGCAAGGATCTTCTGATCATAGGATTCCAGTGCAATCGGGACCTTACGAGCGAATTGCTACACCAACGAAATATACCGGAAGAGATAGCCAGGACACCGGGCTCTCCGTGGATAGTTGTCGGCGTGAACAGGCGTCGCAGGTGGAGGAGAAACAGGAAGCAAAAGCGAGGACGCCGGTCCGGTATACTTGCCAAGCTAAAGAGACAGCCACACAAACCACCGCTACCTAGCATGTTTCTCACCAACGCCAGATCCATCATCAACAAAATGGACGAATTAAAACTACAGATATCAGCAAACAAACTCGTGGAGGACTGTTGCATTCTCTTAGTAACAGACATGGCTTCATCCACTTATCCCAGACGGAGCCATTGAGCTAGCCGGGCGTACAGCGTTTCGCTGGGACAGAAACATCGACTCTGGTAAGAGCAAGGGGGGGGGGGGGGGGGGGTTATGCATTTACGTGCACAACAACTGGTGCACTAACATCCAAATCATGGATAGCCATTGTTCTCCTGATCTGGAGTTCCTAACAGTTAAATGCAGGCCTTTTTACCTTCCTCGTGAATTTACAGGGGTTATAGTAACAGCAGTCTACATCCCACCGAATGCTAACGCTAGCACAGCTTTAGGCTACCTGCTCGGTGCAATAAACTCACAACAGAGCACATATCCAGAAGCAGCCCACATCATAGCCGGGGACTTCAATCATGCAGACCTAAAGTCAGTTCTCCCGAAACTTGAACAACACATAAGATGTGCTACCAGGGGGAAAAACGCACTAGACAAGGTTTATTCAAATATTAAGAAGGGTTTCAGGTCAGCACCACTACCACACCTGGGGCAGTCAGATCACCTGTCCATATTCTTAACTCCAGCATACACCCCACTCAGGAGGAAAGCTCCAGTCACCATAAAGACTGTTAAGACATGGCCTGAAGGAGCTTCCTCGCAGCTGCAGGATTGCTTCGAAAGGACCAACTGGGATATTTTTGAGGATCAGGACTTGGAGGAGTATACATCAACTGTACTCTGCTACATCCAAAACTGTGTTGACAATGTCACCGTCGACAAACGTATCCGGTTGTATCCCAATCAGAAGCCCTGGATGACAAAGGATGTCAGGTCTCTCCTCAAGGACCGTAACACCGCCTTCAGGTCTAGTGATAGAGCTCTATACAGTGCTGCTAGAACCAACCTGAAGAGAGGCATCAAGGATGCCAAAGCGTCCTACAAGAGGAAAATTGAGGACCACTTTACCAACAATGACCCACGGCGGGTATGGCAAGGCATCCAGCACATCACCAACTACAAGACCAGCAACCGCATGACTGCCGACGGCGACGCCTCGCTGGCAGAGGAACTTAACTGTTTCTTTGCTCGTTTCGAGGTGAAAGCTGCAGTGGCAGACATAACACCCTCTCCAGCACCTGACAGCAACACCTTCACTGTGCAGGAGTATGATGTTAAGCGCGTGCTCAGAGCAGTGAATCCCAGGAAAGCTGCAGGACCCGATGGTGTGACGGGCAGAGTGCTGAGGGAATGTGCAGACCAATTATCTGAGGTCTTCACAAAAATCTTCAACCTGTCCCTTTTAAAATCCACCATCCCTCCCTGCCTGAAGTCCGCCACAATCATCCCACTGCCGAAAAAGTCTGTCATCAGCGGCCTTAACGACTACCGTCCGGTAGCACTCACACCGGTCATCACAAAGTGCTTCGAGAGACTGGTCCTGCAGCACATCAAAGCCAGCCTCCCACCCACCTTCGACCCATACCAGTTTGCCTACAGAGCAAATAGGTCTACAGGGGATGCCATCGACACTGCTCTTCACACTGCACTGACCCACCTTGAACACCAGGGGAGCTATGTGAGGATGCTCTTCCTCGACTTCAGCTCTGCCTTTAACACGGTCATCCCGAGCAGACTGGTCACCAAACTTTCTGACCTTGGATTTTCCCAAACCATCTGCCAATGGATCAAGGACTTCCTGACCAACCGCCCCCAGACCGTCAAAATAGGCCCTCACCTCTCCTCCACCATTACACTGAGCACCGGCTCACCACAGGGCTGTGTGTTGAGCCCCATCCTTTACTCCCTCTACACTCACGACTGCGCCCCCACCCATCCCACCAACACCATCATCAAGTTCGCGGATGACACGACTGTGGTTGGACTCATCTCAGGAGATGAGACAGCCTACAGGGATGAAATCCAAAGGCTGGCAGCATGGTGTTCAGTGAACAATCTTGTCCTGAACTCCTCCAAAACAAAGGAACTTATAATTGGCTTCAGGAAAACCAGTGTAGAATACGACCCACTCTACATCAATGGGGTCTGTGTGGAAAGGGTACCCGCTTTCAGGTTCCTGGGTACGCACATCGCAGAGGATCTTACCTGGTCTACCAACACCATCACCACAGTAAAGAAGGCACAGCAGAGACTCCACTTCCTGAGGATCCTCAGGAAAACCAACCTGCAGGAGAAGCTCATGATGTCCTTCTATCGCTGCTCCATCGAGAGTGTGCTGGCATACTGTATAACCACATGGTATGCCAGCTGCTCAGAAAAGGACAGGAAGGCCCTTCAGAGGGTCATCACGACGGCCCAGAAGATCATCGGCTGCTCACTGCCCTCCCTGGAGCACCTGTTCAGCCTACGCTGCCTCAGTAGAGCAGGCAAAATAATAAAAGATCCATCCCACCCCGGCCACCGTCTGTTTGTTCATCTGCCCTCTGGTCGACGTTTCAGGTCGATCAAATCCCGAACAAACAGACTTAAGAACAGTTTTTACCCCAGGGCCATACGAGAACTGAACACTACCTTCTGCACTAGGCAACACTGTTAAAAAATCTTTTGTACTTAATATAATTGTATTTATTTGTTTTTGCATTTATTGCATATATGTTTTTATGCACCGTCAGGATTGGCTATTTTTAATTTCGTTGTACTCGTTGCAATGACAATAAATGAATATTATTATTATTATTATTATTATTATTCTACTTTTTATCCTTTAATTCGTTCTTCTTTTTCTCCTTTGAATCCTTCTTCTGTTTCTCCTTTGAATCCTTCTTTCTCCTTTGAATCCTTCTGTTTCTCTTTTAATCCTTTCTACTGTTTCACCTTTGATTCCTTCTTCTGTTTCTCCTTGGATTTCTTCTTCTATTTCTCCTTGGATACCATCTGTTTCTCCTTGGATTCCTTTCTCTGTTTCTCCTTGAATTCCATCTTCTGCTCCTTGGATTCCTTCTGTTTCTCCTGGGATCCCTTGTTTCTCCTAGGATCCCTTCTTTTGTTTCTCGTTTGATTTCTTCTGCTGTTTCTCCTTTGATTCCTTCTGCTGTTTCTACTTTGATTCCTTCTGCTATTTCTCCTTTGATTCCTTCTTCTTTTGCCTTTGATTTGTTTTTCTGTTTCTCCTTTGAATCCTTCTTCTGATTCTTCTTTGAATCCTTCTGTTTCTCCTTTGAATCCTTCTGTTTCTCCTTGAATCCCTTCTCCTGTTTCTCCATTGATTCTTTCTTCTGTTTCTCCTTTGTTTCCTTCTGTTTCTTATTGTATTCCTTCTTCTCTTTCTCCTTGTATTCCTTCTTTTGTTTCTCCTTGTGTTCCTTCCGATTCTCGTTTGATTCCTTCTTCTGTTTCTCCTTTGAATCCTCTTCTGTTTTTCCTTTGATTCCTTCTTCTGTTCCCCCTTTCATTCCTTCTGTTTTGTTTATTTGAATCCTTGCTTGATGTCTGCCTGTGGCAGGAGGTAGACTGTGGTCAAGGTGATGGCAGCAAACTCTCTTCCTAAATAGAACGGTCGGTGCTTAACTGTCAAGATGTTCCAGGTCGGGGAGCAGTCATGGAACAAGAGTGTCATGTCTGAGCACTACAACGAGTTTCCTTGACAGATACAACTCCATTGCTCAAGGCATAGCATCTTACCCCTTATCTAGGTAATCACAGCACAGATCTCAACATTGTAATCAACAATTTCAGGTAACCAGTCTTTCCTGCTGATATCAGAACTACAAATGTGATGCAGAGCGATGTAAAGGAAGTGGAGGAGATGCACTACTACTTACAGGTGCACTTAAGAGAGGACTTCCTGGAGGGCTCATTCAATGAGGAAATATGGGTAGAGCAGCTAAGTTTTTAACACACTTGCTGTTGAGTCAGAAAACTGTTGTTTCATGATCTTTTTGAGACCCAAAATCAAGACTGACACACCAAATGCTATTTTGATGGATGTTAGTACCGTTACATGCGCTATATTTTAAATGGATAAACTATGGGCTCTGTCTGCGCTCTCATGTAATTGTAAAATAACATATGACATTATTTCAAAGGGGACCAGAGTAGCTACCCCTTCAACCAAGAAGAGCCAAGTCTAGTTTATTGGCATGTGCAAAAGTACAATGAGGTACAGGAACAATAAAAATCTTGGTTACACTGGCATCACAGGCACATAGGCATGTAAACAACATACATTATGCATAAAGTTACAAATAAAATTCTGTAAAAAGTGTGTCATTGGGGGAGCGACACTGGGGTCGACAGTGACCACAGCGATACCCTCAAAATGGTGAAACCACATGATTTATTTTATTTACAGTAGTAAGAAACTCTTAGAATAAAGGGGAGGCCATTTAAAACTGAGGTGAGAAGGAACTTTTTCACCCAGAGAGTTGTGAATTTGTGGAATTCTCTGCCACGGAGGGCAGTGGAGGCCAAATCACTGGATGGATTTAAGAGAGAGTTAGATAGAGCTCTAGGGGCTAGTGGAATCAAGGGATATGGGGAGAAGGTAGGCACAGGTCATTGATTGTGGATGATCAGCCATGATCACAATGAATGGCGGTGCTGGCTTGAAGGGCCGAATGGCCTCCTCCTGCACCTATTTTCTATGTTTCTATGATTGCATGGGGGCACTGCCGTCAGAGTGCATGTGTGATATCGCTGGCGATTTAAGGCTTATTTCAACAGCTTCACTCTGGGTTTCAAAAGAGGTGTGGCAATCTCAAGCTTCTTCCTGGCGGTTTGCTGTTGAGAGGAGTTTCTAACGGTACAGGTTTCTTCCTGACAGCTCAGCTTTGAGCTTGGAAAGGCAATCCTGGTGGCCTCTTGATTATCCTGGCAGTCTTTGTCTGTGTGTGTGCGTGAGCACAACCTATAATTGTATGGGGCAGAAAGAGCTTCTGCCATCTTGCTTGCCCTGGCCACTCAGGCTTAAGTTGAGACACTGGCTGTCCAGAGCTTATTTCCCAGCAGTAGTCTCAGTCGACCTTGTTTCTTCTTCTTCTGTTTCTTCTTTTTTCTTCTGCTTCTTCTTTCTCTCTACTGTTTCTTCTTTAATTCCTTCTTGTTTCTTCTTCTCCTCCTGTTCTTCTTCTTCTTCTGCTGCTGTTTCTTCTCCTGTTCTTGTTGTTTCCTCTTCTATTCCTGTGAGAATTCTATTCTTCTTCTGCTCCTTGTTTGTGTTTCTTATTCTTCTTGTTCTTCTATTCCTGTTTGTTCTTTTTCTCCTGTTTTTTCCTCTTCATCATGTTTCTTCTCCTCCTGATTGTTTCTTATTCTTCTGCTTCATCTGTTCCCCTGTTCCGTCTCCTGCTTCCATTTATTCTGCTTCTTCTTGCTCCTCTGTCTTCCCTGACCAACACTTTCTCGTTCTTTTTGGAGTTGCCGCACCCGTCAGTCTCTGTAGACAGGAAGAAGAAGCACAACCATGTGGTCAGCTTCTCCAAAGTGCAGGTGAGAGATGGAATGGTAAGAGTTTCTGATTATGGTGTCACAGCGGTCATGGGTATTGGCCACTCTGGTGACGATGGTAACATGTTCATGGTAGCTCAGCAGACATCTGCAAGGTTGCTTGGTTGAAGTCTCTATCGATGATGCGGAAGGCATCAGGATACAACGTATCGTACTTGTTGATCACGGCTCTCAATTCTTTAGTGCCTGCTTGATGTCTGCCTGCGGCAGGAGGTAGACTGCAGTCAAGGTGATGGCGGCGAACTCTCTTGCTCGGTAGAACGGTCGGTGCTTAACCGTCAGATGTTCCAGGTCGGTGAAGCAGTCATGGAATAAGACTGATATGTCTGAGCACTATGACAAATTTCCTTGACAGATACTACTCCATAGCTCACGGCACAGCATTTTACCCTTTATCAACCTAATTGCAGCACATTGATCTCAAAATTGTAATCAACAATTTTAGGTAACCAGACTTTTCTGCTGATATTGGAACTACAAGTGATGCAGAGCGATGTAAAGGAGGTGGAGGAGTTGCACTACTACTCACAGCTGCACTTAAAGAGGACATCCTGGAGGGCTCATACAGTGAGGAAAAAAGGGTAGAGCTCAAAAATAAAAATGGTGCATTCACTGTGATGGGATTATACAATAGCCTCCCTACACCCAGCGGGAGATAGAAGAACAGCAATATAGGCAGATCATGGTAAGATGTGAAAGCAACAGGGTTGATTGTAGTGGGTGACTTTAATTTCAAAAATATTAACTGGGATTTCCTTAGTGTTACAATCTTAGATGGAACATAATTTGTTAAGTGCATCATGGATGGGTTCTTGAAACAATACACAGACAGTTCAAGATATTCATACTTGAATCCCAATTAAATCCCAAGACATTTTATACATATAGCAAAAACAAGAGGGTACCTGGGGAGCGGACAGGATCACTCAAGGACAAAAGAGAGAATTTATGTCTGGAGACGGAGGGAGTGGACTAGGTATTAATTGAGTACCCTGCATTGGTCTTCACCAAAGGAAAGGGCATAGAGGATAGTGAAATCAAGGAGGAGTACGCTGATATTCTTGGCCATGTTGATATCAAGGAGGAGGATATTTGGGTCTCCTGAAGAACATTCCAATGGGTTAGTCCATAAGGACTGTTGGGATCCATTCCAGATTATTGAGAGAGGTGAGATGCTGCTGGAGCCTCGACAGAGATTTTTATATTCTCTTTACCTAAAAGTACAAACTGGTGTAAAAGACATTGGGCAAACAATGTTCACAAAATTCAAGCCCACCCCCAACTGAAGTCCCAGCCTAACACTGGGAATGGCTGGGGAAAGTTCTGGGGACTCACTTGACTACAGGTCTCCCACCATTCAACAAATTTGCCGAGAAGAATATACTCAGGGAAGACATTAAAGTAATTGAAGGAAGGGTGAGAGAGAGTTTAGGAAAATTTGTTTTATTCAGTGTTAAAAGATTTAGAACTCAACTCTCTGTAAGAGTAATGGAAGTAGTAAACCACATCTAAAACGTGTCTGCATGAGAAATTGAAGAGTTGTAATGTGCTATGAACTAAAAGCTAGGAAATAGGATCGAATAGTCCATGGTTCACTTGGATAAGAATTTTCTACGCCTTAATATTCCATGATCCCATTCTCTATCCCCTTTTTTCTGAACATCTCTTTCAGACTAAGAGAAACAGTGAAAATTAGGTCCCCTAAAATAACATGGTTTGCTGGCCTTCCTGGCTCAATCTTTATTCACAAGCATGGATCAGCCTACTGAAATTATACCAATCTCCATCTGATAGTTTAACTGGAACTTTCCACGTTAACTATATGATTTAAAATAACAGTTGAATAAAATTAATAATCATAGAAACCTTCCTGGCATTTTTCATATGAATTTTTAACTGAAACCCCTTGATATTTAAATAAGTAAATTCATTCCCTTTACTCTTTTGAATAGCATAGTCATTTCCACAGCATAAACTTCAACTTTTCAACCTTGTGAATAACATGAGAAAAATATCACATGCAAATTTTGCTAATTACCTGAACAAATTTAGAAGAACATCAATGCACCCCGTTGTTCTTGCCAATGCTTGTCCAATTTCTACAAAAATTCCAAAAAAGCATTACTTCGGTTTGGATTTCATTTCAACTATGTGACCCTAGGAGACAATGCCAATAGATGAGTTCTGATTAACAGATGTTGATGGAAGGCATAATCATTCTAACATAAGGACAGGAATATTTTTTCTGTAAATTAATGAAGGTGATCAGAAAATGGGGTAAGAATGAATCTGTGCAATTGCCTCATGTGATAAGGTGCAAACAACTTTGCTAGTGTATTGGCTCTGCTGGGACAGGTTGGAGCTTAACTAAGTGAGAGCAGTAGCAAAGAAGTAAACAGTAAAAGATTGGGATGCAAGCACATAATGAAAACATTCAAGGAAAGCCAGTTGTAGACTTCAAAAGAATTTACAAATTTACAACACCACCACCGTAGTGGGCCAGATATCAAATAATGACCAGTAATAAAGCAAAGTGGTACACAAACTCTGGTATACATTGATGGCGCCAAAGTAGAAATGGTCAAAAACTTCAAGGTCCTAAGAATTAACATCACCAGCAATTTGTTGTGGACCAGCACACCAATGCCTTAACTTCTTAAAAAGGCTTTGGAAGTTTGGTATGTCCACAACAACCCTCACAAATTTCTACAGATGTGCCTTAAAAAGCATTTTATTGGGATACATCACAGAATGGTTTGGAAACAGCTCCATTCAAAGCCGCAAGAAATTGCAGATTTGTAGCCCTGACCATCAGGCAAAACAACCTCCCTTCCATTGACTCCATCAACATTTCACACTGCCTTACAAAGCCATCAGCATTATCAAGGACCAGTCTCATCCCGGTCACTCCCGCTTCTCCCCCTCTCCCATCAGGCAAGAGGTACAGAAGTTTAAAAACGCACACAAGTGTACACTGAGGATGGCTCAATTGTAATCGACTTTATCTTGCACTAAATGTTGTTATACCCTTTATCTGGGCACTCTAGACGCTTGTTTGTATTCCTGTATAGTCTTTTCTTTGACTGGATAACACAAATAAAAACTTTTTACTGTACCTCAGTATACATGACAATAATAAATTAAACTGAACAAAACATATCCTTCTTACTTTCAAATTAGCAAGGACTCAACTCTTGGGAGTTGTCTTCCTTTTGTGGCCAAGCCTGCCTGACCTCTTGGTTGATAGTGATCCAGTTTTCGACCCTTGCATGACAATCCTGGATACAGAAGTTTGGCCCACCCTTACCAACAGTGCGATCGCTTGCAGTAATTTTGAGCAATATTGATGCAAGATTATGATCCTTGTCCACCTCTCAAATTACGATAAAACAGTGGGCAGAAGATGCAATTATTATTATTTCCTAACATCAAACAACTGCTTGCCAATAGCGAGCAAATTTTAGTGCCACGTCGTTGGCCTCTGCAAGATCCTTTACAGTGCATGTGTCATGCAGCATGTCACAGATCAAGAGATGTTCCATAGTCTGGTGGCCCCATCCGCAATTGCAGTCTGCCGCATCTACAGTTATATCCCCACTACAGCATTTTCGATTTCCTCCTCCCTATGCCTGTCCGCAGTATGTTGAGACTGCACCAGGTTATCCACGGTTGGTCGGAACCCGGTGGGAGTTTGTCAGAGGGATCGATTGCCATGTGAATGTCTTCCGGAGATTTCTCTGGACTCTCTTCCCAGAGTTTGAGCCTTCTGGACGATGCACTGCAGTCCAGGGGATGGACAGAAGAGAGGAAACTTCTGCCTGATTTCAAACGCTGAGGTAGCAAGGGGTGGTCATGTAGGGGTGTCTTTCATCCTCTGATTGTCTGAGGTGTTCTTTTTGACTGGCTACAGCTCTTCTGATTCTAACCGTCAGTTCTAACCGAGCTTCCATGAGCTCCAAACTTGTCCTAGATCCAATTCCCAAAATCGCCCAATAAGGATCCAACTTCCCTACGAAGGCGTTTTAACTTCAAAAAGGCAAACTGGCAGGGCTTTGCTACAGATCTTGACCAGTCGATTGGGGATTTGGAGTCTACACCTGAAGCATATGACCAATTTGTGCTAAGAGTATGGAAGTCGTCGAGAAGACATATCCCTCGAGGCTGCCGCATGGAATATGTACCTGGCCTTTCCCCAGATTCTGCTGCCATATATGCCTTACACAAGGAGATGTATGAAGCAGACCCCTTTTCTGCTGATACTTTGGCCACCGGGGAAGCTCTTACTGCAGCTATCGCATCTGATCGGCGCAAATCGTGGAAGAAATGAGTTCCCTTTTCAATGCAGTGCAATGCTTGTGGTTTTTTTTTATTGGTCAAAATAAATGAAATTAAAATATTTGAAAGAGATGCCATGAGAAACTTCTCTGAAATACAATAACTTCAGACATCAAATCTTTTGTCAAAATGTCCAAAATTTACTTTAATCAAACAAACTAAATTCTTATAAAAGGTGAATAACGACATGCAAAAGTGCGTGAAAAAATATAAACTTCAAATAATTACAAACATTGGGAAAATTCAAACTCTTAACATTAAACAGAATTCTATATGTACTAATTTTTAAAGTGGTCGGTTATGCAATGGCCCATGTGAACTGCAGTCAGCACTTGTGCGGGTGTCTAAAGCCAATGGTATTCTGGCATTGAGTATGCCTGCTACGATGGGAAAGGTGTTGCGTGCCAATAAAATGGCATCAGTGGGGGTCTCATCAGTGACTGTGGCTGCAACACAGAAATATATCGAGAATAAGTGAAAGGCAAATAAATAAAAACAAAGACTGTCAAGTCCAATTCACAAAAAGCATTATAAAATTAGATACCAAGTGAGCCTGCTGTTGTGGTGGTCCCATCATAGCCTGTCTGAGCTGTTGCTGTCCCACGTTTCCCATCTGCAGCAGATTGTGCAACACACATGAAATAATTGCGAATATTTCATACATCAATATAAAAATTAAGGGCAAATATTGAAGTCAAATATCCTCAAAACCGTACAAGATTCACTGAAGATATATACCTGGTGGGAGAAGTCATGGGCCATCATCAAGGCAGCCATGGTGTACGAAAACCACACCTCCTGTGGAATTTTGAGAATCTGGGTTCTCAAAAATCCAAAGAAGGTGTCCACAGCCATCGCCCGTGTTGTCTGCGGCTGTGCCATGGTCTTCATGACATTTCGGGATTCTTCCACCTGTTGCATGAGCTGAAACATAAATAAGTAAGATACAGGCAATTCATTTTTGTTCAAAAAGATGGATGGATGGATGAGAAGAGAACTCTTCACTCGTGCTTACATCCTTGATCTGCTTCTGCAGACCTGCCTCTCTTTCCTCTGCTGTGGTAGAGCATGCACTGGAGCTGCCAGTGGTTTTGGTCCGTTTGCTGTGCGGATGACTGGTGGATCCAGAGGGTCCCTCAAGAGGATCACATTCATCCTCACTCGAGATCCTGGAATGTGGTACACTCCTGTCAAACTGGAAGGAGATAAATGCGAATTTACAGACTTTCAAGACCATCAGGACATGGCAACCAAGATGAAAATCAAATAATCAGTTTGAAAATGACTATGTTATGATAATTACTTAATTCTGGCTTTGTCGGGCCTCCACACGCACAATGTGTGACCTCAGAATGGCCACTTCTGCAGGATCCACTCCTGCCTCTGTGTGAGGCTCTTGCCATCAGACCCAGACCTATTCGCCCTCTGGGACAGCTTCCCAAATCTTGTCCCCTGACTTTTAAAAAAACCCTAGTTGTTCATCTGTATAAATAAAAAAATAAATATTAGTGTGGATCGCCTGCTTGCAAAAGAATGGAGACCACAGCTTCCACACAACATGAAGTTGGTACTTACAGGTGCAATCAGGGAACTCCTTGGCCTTGGCTTCAAGGAGAGCTGTCTTCCGGGCCTTGTTGTGGTACTGCCGGTGGTTTTTAATCGTACAGTTGACGGTGCGATTGGTACCACTCAACCAGCTCACTCTCTTGTTCGTCATTGAATATATATATATACCCTCTTGGAGTCCACACCAGTCCTCATCAGGGCTGGGGTGGGGACAAGGGCCACCTCCCAGTTCTCCTCCTGGGCCTCCTCCTCCTGGCCCACCTGTCTCCAGCTGCCTGGTGGGTGAGTGTGGGGGTTGGACTGTGCGCTTGGGCTGTTCCTTCCTTCTTCTCGGTACCACGGAGGCGCCAGTGACGTAGCAGTAGGTATGGCCGTACCTTGCTGTCGGTATGGTCAGATTGTCGCCCTCATTCAACAGCATCGCGGCTGGCTGTTGTAGCTGGACCTCTGTGAACGTGTTTTCCCAGTGCCTGTCGCAACTTGCCTTCCCCTAATGCCGGTACCTGTCGCCGGTTGACGTAGGTAGTCGCCAATGGAATTCATCCGTCGTCAGTACGGGCGACAACCTACATCACATGGCGACAACCTGCGACAGCGCCCATGTCAGAAGACGACAAGGTACGATCATTGGCGTCAAGCCAGTAGTTGCCGAAAATTATCGTGTCTTGAGAAAATTCCGCGACGACCAGAATAAAGCTAAGATTTTTTTGAGACTACTCACGACCATGCCCGCGACACACGGGTGACCGTGCCACGACAGCCTAGTTGCCTTAAAAACCGCCGAACTGGGAAAGGCCCTTTAGGCTTCTTCCTGCAGTTCATCTTTGCCGCAAGAGGAGGTACTCATGGTACAAGTTCCTTCCTGGCAGCTCAGCTTTGGGCTTGAAGAGATAGCACTGGCTGTCGTTGGATTATCCTGGCGGCCAGTCTTTACCTCTGTATGTGGGCGCAGTTCCTCGTTGTCTGTGGGCAGGAGGAGGTTCAGGCATCACAAGCTTGCCCCGGTCACCCAGTCTTAACCTCAGTAGAGGCACTGGGTGCCAAGAATTTCTTCCCAGCAACCAGATCTTGAACCACACAGTGGAGCTGGTGGTCTCAGGTTTGTCCAAGTGAGTCAGGCTTCCTCGAACCTGTGACAGTGGAACATGGCTTGCAGGGAGGCGTTTCATTCTGTTTGTTTGTCTCTCTTCCTCTCTCTATTTTTCTTCCTTCTTTCTTTCATTTTCTCTCCTGCTTTTTCTCTCATCCTCTCCCTTCATTCCACTGGCGAGAATGCTAGGGTTTTATAAGGAATAGGCTGACTGTTCAAGTAGCCAACCAATATCAGCTAATTGGACCCAGCTGTTACCAATAATGCTAGGGATTGGCCTCTCCTGGTCAGTCGCCAGTGACAAGGATCAGAACAACGACCAACGGAGAGGGTGCTGTCACAGCTCCTTCCATCATCGTTTCGTGCTGTTGCTACACAATGCACTCAACCAACTGTTCACCCTGCTGTTGTGGGAACTCACCTCCTGCAACAGCCTCTGTCAACATCATAACCACTGCAAACGCACCATCTGTTGCCTCCAGCGGTGGCCCCTCTGCGGTAGGGCCACCATGTTCCATTTCCGAAGCTGATAATGGAACTTTAGCGCTTTCCTAGAGTGCGTTAGGTGAGTTCGGTTCAGAGCCGCTGACTTTCCCCTTCACCTACCACTACTGACATCTCGTATGTTTTATACAGTTCTCATATGACTTGCCTGCTTTTATACTCAATGTCCTCACCTTTGAAGGGAAGCATGCCACAAATGTTCTTTACCACCCTATCCACTCATGTTCCCACTTTACAGAAAGCTATTGACTTGTATATACCTCTGAACATGAATGCTCTTAAGGATCTCTCATTTGCTGCATACTCAATGGTTCAATGGTTGAACCACACATGTTTTATTGTCATGTATGCACATCAAAGTGAAATTATTATGTATAACCCACAAATGCATAGTGCCATATTTTGGCGCCTTTTACAAAGAAGAAAAAGTGCAAAAGTCCAAAGTCCGATTCACATATTGGAGGTACTGGAGCGCCCCCGATCCAGGTACGCCCAGATAAGCTCCAGGCTGCTGCATGCCAGCGACCCGAGGTCCCTCTTCTTGACCGACACTTTAGTGTCTCAGGGGGCGACTCCAGCAACCGAACTTGAAGATGCTGGAGGCAATGCCCCGGTCCGGTTCCTACTGGCCCACTCCTCACGTCTGTCGCTGTCAGTGGCTCCCTCCTCGACTCTCCAGTCTTCGAGGCTTCCGATCTTCCCCTTGCAACCAACAACCTGCCGGGCCCTTAATTTAATTCCTTGTCATTTTCCCACCCAAAGTACTATATTCTGCTGTACTGTTTGACTAACTATCCACACTATGTACAACTTAATCAATTTTAAGTGTCATCTGCAAACTAACAAGATCATTTACAGTTTTAAGTAAATCTAAACCTTCCACCACGTTCCTGTTTTTGATAACTGCCAATTTTGTATCCAACTTAACAACTCATAGCACCCATACGATCTAATGTCCTGGATCAATGTACCATGAGGGATCTTGTCAAATACTTTACTGAAGTTCATATAGACAGCTGTGGCGGGCTTAGCCATTTTAGGTATCGAACCATCATTTATCGGGCTCAAACTCTCGTGTGACCAGAACGTGATCTAGGCCATCCTATCACGCGAGCAGGGGGGCGGGCCATGGAGTGTGAGCAGAGAACAAAGGAATTGCGGTTGAGCGAGGAATGCTGGAGTGCACTCGAGCTGCAGCACAGTAGTAGTAGTTAAAAGTTAACCCGATGCATGCATGAGCAACCGAGCTGGATCTGCTAATCATTAAACAGAGTGTTTACACAATGCGTGGACCTCTACAGTGGTGACCCCGACGATCTAAAACGGCCTATTTGGATTTTATCATGTCTGCAGCCGACAACCCAGACCAGCAGAACGCATTTTCAATCAAACCGCCCACTTTCTGGACATCACAGCCCCACGTGTGGTTTGAACAGGCTGAAGCCTAGTTCCACATCCGCCACATCACCGCCGATGCCACCAAATACTACTATGTGGTCAGTGCGCTGGACCAGGATACCGCCAGGCGTCTAATCGATTATCTTCGCCAGCCACCAGCCCACAGCAAGTACGACGGTCTCGAAACGCTCCTGATGCGCGCTTTCAGTCTCAGCCGCAGTGACAGGGCAGCCAGACCCCTGCACATGGATGGTCTAGGCGACCGCAAGCCGTCTGTGCTTATGAATGAAATGCTTGCCTTGATGGACACCCACAAGTCTTGCCTCCTGTTCGAACAAGTTTTCCTCGAGCAGATGCCCGGGGACATTCGCCTGCTCTTCGCGGACAACTATTTCGCAGACCCCCGACGGCTGACCGCCCGTGCGGACGTGCTGCGGCAGGCGAAACAGCAGGGTGCCTCCACCATCAACCGGGTGGCGGCAGTGCCTCGCCAGGTGAAGCAGCCCGGTCCCAGCCTCCAACTACGGTGTGGCAGTGAAGCTGGCCCCGAGCCACGCCAGCAAGGGTAAGTGGTACTATTACCACCAAAGATGGGGTTCCGAAGCCCGCCGATGCCGACCACCCTGCATCTGCTGTCAAACCTCAAAGATTCAGCGGCACGTCAAAATGCCGCTGCAGGATTTCGCCCTGCCACAGCGGCGTTTGACCACATCCACGTCAACATAATTTGACTGCTGCCTCCATCCAGAGGTGTCACCCACCTTTACACCATCGTGGACCGATTCACGAGATGGCCGGAAGCTGTCCTACTCTCGGATACCTCCACTGCTACGTGTGCATATGCCCTCACTGCCCACTGGATCGCCCGCTTTGGTGTGCCAGTGGACATCTTCTCCGACAGGGGTGTGCAGTTCACCTCCGAGTTGTGGTCAGCAATGGCCCGGCTGCTTGGCGCTAGGCTGAACCACACAATGGCCTATCACCCGCAAGTTAATGGTCTAGTGGAGCGTTTTCACCGACACCTGATGGCATCCCTAAAGCTCACTAGCCTGGACTGGATGGACGAGCTGCCGTTGGTCCTGCTGGGCATCCGCACTGCCCCCGAAGGAGGACCTGGCAACTTCCTCGGCCAAGCTGGTGTATGGCGCCCCGCTTACAATCCCAGGGGATTTCATCCCTGCGGCACATGAACATCAGGAACCGCCCACAACCATGCTAACGCGCCTCAGTGAGAAGGCGGCCAGGCTCTCTCCAGTCCCAACGTCCCGCCACGAACTCACTACCGCGTCCCACCCGCCCTCCAGGACTGCCAGTACGTTTTCCTTCGCCGCGATTCCCACTGTAAGCCACTGCAAAGGCCTTACAAAGGACCCTTCCAGGTTTTGCAACACAGCACCTCGACTTTCGTCATCAACATGGGCGGCAGGCACAAGACTGTCTCCGTGTCCTGTCTTAAGCCGGCACATTTGGACCTGGACCAACCAGTGCAGGTGGCACAACCCCACCGCAGAGGGCGTCCACTGTCACGACCGTATCCGCCCTGGACTCTGCCAGCTGCGACCCCGACCACTGGCAACGCGTACAGGTGATCAGGCCGCCTCACTCGTCAGCTTAACCGCCTCCATTACTCGGGTTTTGGGGGGGGGGGGTCATGTGGTAGGCTGAGCCATTTTAGGTATCGAACCATCATTTGTTGGGCTCGAACTCTCGCGTGAACAGAGCATGATCTGGGCCGACCTATCACGCGACCAAGGGGGGGCGGGCCGTGGAGTGTGAGCAGAGAACAAAGGAATTGCAGTTGAAAGAGGAATGCTGGAGTGCACACGAGCTGCAGCACGGTAATAGTTAAAAGTTAACCTGATGCATGCATGAGCATTGTTAAAAGTTAACCCGATGCATGCATGAGCAACCGAGCTGTATCTGTTAATCATTAAACAGAGTGTTTACACAATGCGTGGATCTCTACCCAGCATTCAATGCCCTACCCTCATCAATCATCTATGCCACCACCTTAAAAAAACAAATCAAATTTCAGAGATACAATCTCCTCTGCTCAAACCCATGCTGACACTTCCTAATAAGTCTCAAAAAGTGTCCTGACCCGAAACATCACCTGTCCATTTTCTCCAGAGATGCTGCCTGACGCACTGAGTTAATCCAACATATTGCGTCCATTTCCCTGATAGGTCCATGCTTTTCCAAATGCGAGTAAGTCCTGTCCTTAAGAATCTTCTTTAAATAATTTCTGAACCACTGATGTAATGCACACTGGCCTACAATAGACACATGGAACTGCTTTTGCAGGCACAAAGTGCTGGAGTAACAGCTGGTCAGGCAGCATCTAAAATCTCCACAGAGATTAATCTAATTTTCCAATGTAAAAATTCTGACCACTTGCACCAAAGACCTCTGGAAGGTTTTGGTTTCAATTTGCAAGGGGCTTAGTCAATTAAGATTAGGGATGACAGGAGTAAATGGGGAATAAGGCTCTTGCGCAAAACAAAATAGCAAGAGATGAGTTTAAGGAGAATGGAACTCTGCTGGCTAAATGAAGATTAAACTAGGTCTTTGGAGACACAAGAAACTTCAGATGCTGGAATTCTGATCAAAAAATAAAGTGCTGGGGAACTCAGTGCGTCAGGCGGCATCTGTGGAGGAAATGGACAGATGACATTTTGAGTCGGAACCGTCCTTTAAAGACTGAAAAATGGTCCCTACCTGAAACAACCCACTGAATTCCTCCAACCCTTTGTTTTCCTTGGGTCTTTGCAGCAAGGGTATGTGCTGCAAACATATTCTAATCTTTTTACCCCAGATTTACAGCACGGATGGTTTACATTTTAGAGTATTGTGTACTGTTTTGGTTGCTACACGACAGCATGTGATAGTAATAGAGAGAGAGCAGAAGAGAATCACCAGGATGTTGCCTGAAATGGAGGACTGTCGTGATAAAGAGAGATTGGACAGGCTGAGTTTATTGACACAAGAGCATAGGAAACTGGTAAGTGACCTTACAGAGGTTTACAAAATGATGAGGGGTATAAATAGGATAGAGTCAGAATCATTTTCCTATAGCAAAGGTGTGTCTCGAGTTAAGAGGGCATGCGTTTAAGGTGAGAAATTTACAGTAAATCTGAGGGGTAAGTCTTTCACACAAAGGGTGGCTGATAGTTAGATCACTTCCAGAGATTGTGATGAAGGTGGACACTATTACAACATTTAAAATACATTCGGACAGGTACTAGTAAATGAACAGAGGGATGTGGGCCTTAAACTGGATGGGATATACATAGTTAGACATCAAGATCAACATGGGCAAGGTGGGTCGTTTCTGTGATACATATATCTATGATTTTACTACTGAGCTAATAAGAATCATTGTTATAAAATACGACCCATCTACATTTCTGATGGGACTATTGACAGTTTATAAAAAAGGCAGATTGTGCTGAACTCCAGTTTACTTGCGAGTTCTTTGTTGAGCTCTGCTATTTATCTGACACAAATGAATTGCTTGTTGCCTACTTGTTTGTTGCCTAAGCTCCTGTTTATATTCAAGGTTACTGAATATCAGAGCACAGCTTTATACAGTGTCTATTTGTTTGTTGGAGTTCTGTTAACTGTGTTTTTGGTTCATTGAGGTAAGGACAAGTTAATGTATACTGTTTTTGCTCATCTTCCTTTATACACTTGGGCAATAATATAGTGTTCTAGTTCATCTTCCTAGGAGATAAAGTTAACATCTATATACTAAAACTCCCGTTTGTTTGTTTGTTTGTTCCTGAACTACAGCCAAAACGGTACACTTTAGCGTGACAATTTTAAGCCCACCTTACTCACAGTGCTAATGGAAGAAGTTTCATTGAAATCGATGTTATATTTTTAAAGTTATTCACATTTTTAAGTTTAAATCTATTTCCTAGGGAGGGAGGGGGAGGGAGGGAGGATAAGGGGTGTTGAGGGGGATGGAGTGCGAGGAGAGAAGGGGGGAGGGGGGGGGGGAGGGGGGAAGGGAGAGGGGGAGGGGGAGGGGGAGGGGGAGGGGAGGGGAGGGTGCTCCACCAATGCAGGAGAGGTTTGGACCCACTTGGTCTAGTAGCTATATAAACATGACATTCATACTGTTGTGCGAGACCAACACCAGGATCATATAGACATCCATCCTCTTCAGAATCAATGAAGCATCCTTCTTTGCAAGTGACGTGGCAAGATCAGACAGCAGTTCAACAGTGCACAAACTCTGCTGGCAGTAGACTGGAAAAAACAAAATTCAACATTTTAAGAGATTGAATAATAATGCACTGCAACAGAATGTGTCTGCTGATTTCAACGGCTTGCAGGTAAAAATTATCATCTGAACAAGTTGAACGTTCCATCACCTAATCCAATATATTCATTATCTACTCATTTCTCTCCTTGCTTCCAAACCTTATGAATAAACAAACTTCCAGAGCCTCAGATAAATTATCTTTCTTTACATACAATCAAAGGAGACTAGTGCCAGAGATTTTTTAGATACACAGTATCACAGTCAAGCGAGATAAAATCCTTATCTTATCTTGAACTCATCTATATTTTCTAGTCAGAGACATTGGATGTTGTATTAGGAATGAGAGCTTGGATGTATTAATTTTAAACTACACTTTACAAAAGCACAGGAGTGATGAGATTCATACTTTTCCAAACTTTACCCTATTCAAAACAGATGAGAAATCAAGCCTCAGATGTTTTGGTGAATGAACATCAGTCATTGCTTTTACTGAATCAGCTACTGGGAGAAGGGTGGAAAATATAAAGCAGATGAAGAAATAAAGCTCACAAAAAAGGAAAATGCAGTATTAAAAAAGGTAAATTAAAGTGTTCCCTACCACTGCTTTCAGCTAGAGCTCCCAAAGTGAACAGAGCAGCCTCATGAACGAGAGAAGCATCAGTCAATTTTATGAGTCCATGAATATATTCTAAGCCTCCAATCATACGAAAGTACTCGCTTGCTTCACCTAATGTTAAATAAAAGGCTTATTTTAAGTGGATATGCAGAAATTTAAGGGTTTAAATGTGAGAATTAAATCTTACATTGCAATTCTTTATCCAAAACTGTAATATTAAGGCATCAAAAATTAAAGGACATTTGTGGTCTTCATGGTTGTTGCTATTATCTCCCGAGAAGGTGACTGGAGGGCTTTCTGACCCTATGTAGACACACGTAAAATGCTTTCTATCTCTTGCACCATGCCCTTTATTGTGACATTAAAACACATGAAACTCTGCCATTTTTCAGTTCGTCAGATCAGTTTCAGTTCCTTTTCTGCTCAACCACAAACTACCATTTTTCTTAACAGGTGCAGGCTAGCTTTATGCAATACAGTCATTAGACATAATTTTGGGTCCTCTGCTGATACCTGGTATCAATCTACAAATCTACTGGCACCAGCTTTCCAGAGAGATCATAACGAATAAGCTGCATGATTTGGGTGTGCAGTCTGCATGGCAATCAACAGGTGCAAACTCAATTCGATATTGTAATCCTGGCGCTTATTTTCTGGCCCATCTAATTTAGCCCCAATCTGCATTTGTCATCTTAATCATCAATGGACATACATATAAAGCTCCCATCATTAAAATGGATATGTCTACAGACAATTAAGCTGACAACAGCAGAATAGAGCAGAATATTCCGTGCTAGATATTCTTATGCATATATTGAGCTATCATTTCTTTTATAAAAATATATTCAATATAAAATAGTCATTGTAATCAGTCAATTTTCTTTTTTTGGCTGACAATCACAGCAAACTCAAGGGCCAGAGACAGCAATTACTCTTGAGGTAATGATACACAACACTGATGTAGATTTTGTTGTGAGTAATTTTAAACTGTTCTGTAGTTCCTAGAATATTTATAGTAAAATAATGAATCTATACATTAATTTCTAAAGGTATAAGTTTTATGTAATGTTAACATACATATAATCTATCTTACAATTCTGTTGACATATGGAATAGATAGTGACCAGGGCTTGCTTCTGAGTCTCAGGACTGTCCATCTGATACTTCAGACATTCAAGCAATAAATCCAGGTCTGTTTTTAAACCTACATATTAAATACAAAGTACATTATGATATCTGATCAAAAAATGACAAATTTACACAAATACTAAAGGGAAAATATTTAAAAAATAAGCTTAATCACAATCACACAATAATACTTTATTAGCCAAGTATGTTTTGCAACACACAAGGAACTTCATTTGCCATACAGTCATAACAATAAAAAGCAACGGGACACACAAAATACATTTCAACATGAACATCCACCACAGTGACTCCTCCACATTCCTCACTGTGATAGAGGGCAAAAAATAGTTAAATCTCTCCCTTCTTTGTCCTCCAGTGGTCGGGGGCCTCTAACCTTCCGTTGACGGGACGATCTTGACTCCCGTAACCGGTGGCAGGCCTTCCTCGCCGGGGCGATCAAGCTCCTGCTTCGGTGGGGGATCTCAGCTCCCCCGTGCCGGCAATCTACCCCGGGTCGCGACCAGTCGAACCTCGTGCAGCTTTTGGAGCTCCCGACCGGTCTCAACCCGAGACTGCGAGCTCCTGATATTAAAGTCCACAGGCTGCGTTGGAATGTTGATCCCAGGCAATGGATCGCAGGCTCAAATGTTAAGTCCACGCCCCGAGGTGGGGCTCAAAGTCAGTCCCAGGCAAGACCTCCAGCTCCATGATGTTAGGCCGCAGAGCGACCGGACATACGATCCGGAAAACAATCACATCTCCGGCAAGGTAAGAGATTGAAAAAAAGTTTCCCCCACCCCTCACATAAAACAAACCAAAGAACATTTACACAAACTTAAAACTTACCAAAAAAAACAAAAAGAGTTCGAAAAGGAAAGACAGACTCTAGGCGAGGCAGCCATCGTGCGTCGCCCCCTTACAAAGCATTTCTGGCAGCAACATTGATCACATCTCCCTTTAATAATTCAGATAATTCATTTTATGTGTTTCAATCCCTGATTCTTTGTATAATAATACAAGATAGTATCAAATTATCTTGCATCAATGGAACCATTCAACGCCATGCCAGTTCCTTGTGTGGCAAACCAGTTAGATCCCTACTCTGGTTTTACCCCCAAAACACCTGCACCTGCAAATAATTCATATTACCTTATTAGAAGACCCTCTCTAATGTCCTCCCTGTAGACCTTGCCTAAAATTGTAAATGTTTCCTAGTCTTTGTAATAGGCACTGGTGAGAACTACTTTGTCTTTGTTTACCTTACACATCTTCATTGAATTTATGCTCAACCTCTTTTAGTCCAATAAGAAAAACTCCCAATTCTCTAATGTAACTTTGTACTTAAAAGTCCCTACAATATTGCTCGTAAAGCTCGTTTTGACTTTCTCTAGGATATTCACATCATTCCTGATGTGTGGTGATCAGAAGTAGATGTAATATTCTAGTCATGGCCTAATGAAAGCCTTGAAACATAAAACAGCACCACAGGAATTTCAACCAATGATGTCTGTGCTGATTATGATATCAAATTAAACTAACCCAATCTGCCTGCACCTGATCCACGTTCCTCCGTGAGTCTGTCTAAATGCTTTATACATCTCTATCATGCCTGCTTCCTCCACCTTTCCCACCCCTCCCCATACGTTTCAGGCACCTAATACACTCTGTGTAAAAAATCTGCCCTGCAATCTTTAAACGTTCTCTGTCTTTTACAGCTATGCCCTCTCCTGTTAGATATTTCTATCCAGGAAAAAATACTTTGACAAGCCTTATGAAGCTAATTTCCCTGTTACTGTACTTAATATCACCACAGTAGGTCCTGAGGGACATACTGCAAAATCTTTGTGGGAAAGGGCCATAGTCTAAGGTCCTGATGTTACTGCACATTAACCAGCTGGCTCCTGTGTAAAAGCCTCACAAAAACCTCTGGATTGCATTATTTAAGTGGCACTGACACATTATACTGAATTAATGGTGCAATTAATGTAGAGAAAGATGTGTACCAATTGTAGTCACTGTATATGTTATATAATGGCAGTTTCTATACCTTCTCAAAGTCCAACTTCAATAGCCATTACTGCTCGGGGATGGGGTATAGCTTACGCACACACCGCACTCTGAGACAACAAAAACAAATCTTCCAAACACTGTTTCTTGATTAATTGATCTTTATTAAAGTAGCACAAATCAAAGAGTAATTCATAGAAACATAGTAAATAGGTGCAGGAGTAGGCCATTCGGCCCTTCGAGCCTGCACCGCCATTCAATATGATCATAACTTTTCGTTCTTATCAACTGTTTCTTCTTCAAACAATACAGTACAAATCGTGTAGTCGTTACCGTGTGGTCCTTGTGAGTGTAGCTGGCGCGAGTGTGGCAGTCGTGAGTGTGACTGGCGTGAGCGTGGTAAAAAACTGTATTCTCTCTATCCTCCGAGACTAAACTGACCCACAATCTCTACTCTAGTCTCCTCCAATGTAGACACTCCCCATTACTTATCAAATCACACCCACAAGCATGCAAAAAAGACAGAAAATAGAAATATTAAACATAGCCATAATACAATGACAGTAACTAAATTAAGTGTAAATGGCTCCTACATGTTACGAATAAAATTTGAATATTTCTAATTGAGAAAAGTACATCAATTTCACTTTATGAAGCTCAAGATTCATGGCTCCTTGATAAATACTTTCTGTGTCTGATCTACCACCTTCAAAGATCTATACATATGAACCCCAGGTCTCTGCACACTCTTTAGAACTTTGTCATTGTCTATATTGCCTCTCCCCATCCCTTCTCTCAAATGCATCACCACATAATCCCATGGATTAAGTTCCATTGGTCATTTATCTACTTGTCCCGATTGCCTATACATGTTCTCTCATTTGAATAATTCACCTGACAAGCTTCATGTAGTTTGTTTTGTTTTATTTCATTATATCCTCTATCTTCCTGAATTGGGGAACCCAGGGTTTGATTCCCACCCCTTTCTCTTTTGTCTCTATGTCTCTACCTTAAAGATCTCCCAATTTTGCATCACAGTTTTCCCATCAATCATTGGTTCTATTTTACCCTGGATAAAACCCGTCTCATCCCTTTGGAGTTAGTCATCTTCCAATTTAAGCTTCTTGGTAACCAACACCAATAATAACGTTCTACCCCTTGACTTTCTCCATTACTCATTTATACCCAATGTTACAATGATTACACCCTTGCCCAACTATTCTACTACTGATACCTGGTCTACCTCATTCTGCACCAGCAGATTGAATAATGCAGATTTCCTAGCTGAGCAGAAAACATCTTGGCCAAGGAAGTTCTCCTGAATGCATCACAGAAATTTCCCTTCCTCCTTTCCTTTTCGAACATTTTATCAATCATTATTTGGGTAAATAAAGAATATTAGTTTTGCACATCTCAGTAATTTTTCTTCAGATTTACTAGTCTCATCACATCCCACTATTTCAATGCCAGTATCTAAAATCTACCTGTGTCATTTGCAGCTTGGGACACAGGTTTTCCAGATAAATTTCTTTGTATGTGCTGGGGAGTAGCTACAACTACGTTCTCTGCCATTGGACTTGAACTTAACATGAGAATATAACTGGGGAAGTGCTGGTAAAAAGTGGTTACCACGTTAGGAATTGCTGTGCAAACATATGGAAATCCTGAACTGCAGCATCTACCCAAAGAAATGTCAGACGTTCTGGGCCAAACTGTTGTCAAAATTCTTTGTAAAATCTGAGCCATTTTCTATTAAATAAAACACTCTGTGACATTAAATTTGCTTAGTACAGAAACATCCTTACCACAAAGTATGGTGCTATTAGTCCCTTCTGGGTTATCCATCTTTGCCCAGAGATTTCCAGAATTTTAAAGAATAGGAGAAATAGTGCATCCTGTAATTTAAAAAGCAACATTAATTTCCATTGTGATTTATGAAACCCTAAGCTTGATATACTTTCTTGCAACACATTTACCAGAACATCTGTCAGGTATAATTTATACTGTTTTGGAATTTATCTATATCATTTTATTCTTATTATTTTAATTTATTTACAATTTGTGGTAATTGATCAACATATTATTTGATTCTCCTAAATTCCAATATTGGACTTTAATATACTTAACTACTGAAGATCCTCAGCCCTTTGGAGCAGAAAATCCCTAAGATTCAAATCCAACTCAATAAATTCCTCTTGATCTTGGTAAGGAATATCAAACTCATTTCCCTGAGACATGCCCTCTAGATAGAAAGTTTTATTTTTATTATTATAACATCATTTTTGACTTTGCACTATTATTGTCTACTTATTTGTCTGTTTTCTTTAATATATACTAAACTTTTTTTGTTTATTATGGGTTTTACAGAGCACTGTTTACATATCTGTTGTTCTGCTACAAGTAAGAATTTCATTGTTTCATTTCAGGACGTCAGACAATAAAACATTCCTGACTTTTCAGCCAAGGAAATCTGCCTCTCAGCCTCCAACCTCTCAAGCCCTTTCAGAAATGTGTATATTTTTATGCATCCATTTACCTAAACTCTAATGAACATAGCCAAACCATACAGAATTTCTTCAAGTCTCCAAGTATATCCTTTCTGTAATAACACCAAACTGTATTATTCCAGGTGTGGCCTCAGTAAAGACATGGCCCATTATTGGAAAATTAATCTCTCTTAAACTCTAAACCCCTTGCAATGGAGGCCAAAATGCACTGCGTAAATGCATGTTTACATACTGCCTTTCTGTGTATCTTGTTGAAGCACATAAATCTTTTTGAACAAACATTTGATAGTTGTTCTCCATCTTAAAGATTCTATTCTTCCATTAAAGTGAACAATGCTGACCAGTAATTAATCCCTATCTTTCCAAATGCATGTACCTGTATATTTTATCCTTCAGAGTCTTATTACAGTAACTTAGCTTCTACAGACGTTAGCTTTACTGGTCTAGGATTCCTAAGTTTTTATTTGCAGCACTTCTTGAATAAAAGCATAACATAAGCCACCCTCAAGTCTTACTTGTAGCTATGTCTCAGCCAGGGCTCCTGCAAATTCTTCTGTAACTTCCCACAATATTCTTGGATATATCTGATCGGGCCCTAGAGATTATATAAGACAATAACTGCAGATGCTGGTACAAATCGAAGGTATTTATTCACAAAATGCTGGAGTAACTCAGCAGGTCAGGCAGCATCTCAGGAGAGAAGGAATGGGTGACGTTTCGGGTCGAGACCCTTCTTCAGACTGATGTCAGGGGGGCGTGACAAAGGAAGGGCCCTAGAGATTGATAACAGTATAACAGGTATAACAGAGCTTTATTTGTCGTTCGGTACCGAAGTACCGAACGAAACTACATAGCAGTCATAGAAAAAAAAAGAACACAAGACACATAACCCCAACACAAACGTCCATCACAGTGACTCCAAACACCCCCTCACTGTGATGGAGGCAACAAAACTTCCACTCTCTTCCCCACGCCCACGGACAGACAGCTCGTCCCCGACCGACCCGCACAGTCCCCGCACCGGGCGCTGAAACGTCTCGCGGCCGAACCGGGCGATGAAAGGCCCGCAACCAAGCCTTGCGCAGCTAAGTCCCGTGGTCGAGCCGCACCTCATATATTTTATTGTATTGTACTTTAAAACAGACAATACCTCCTCTATTAATTTTCCTGCGTTCCCTCAGCTTCATGTCTCTCTCCACAGCAAAAAAAAAAGACAAAACAGAAAGAGAATACAACTCAGGTTCTAGACATCCATGTTCGGACCAACCCAGATTACAGGTACCGACAGTCAATCCACGGCTTTTCGCAACAATTACAAGTTTCATTGTTGTCCTATTGAGTTTTATTGTCTGTATAACTCGTTATCACCTAGCCCACAACCAACAATGGACCGTTCCCTTGATTATCATTACTTTTTTGCATATCTTTCATTCATTTGTTCTGTATCTATCTATATCACCTTCTATATCTCTCATTTCCCTTTCCCCTGACTCTGAGTCTGAAAACTGTATCATGACATTCTGACTCTAATACTCAATTCCCCGACCAACGAATGCAAGCATTCCATATGCTTTTTTACCACTCCACCTACTTGTGTTACTACTTTCCGTGAGCTACGGACTTACACTCCATAATTCATATGTCAATACTGTTCAGGGTCCTGCCATTAACCTATACTTTTCCCTTATATTTGACTTCCCAAAGTGCAAGACTTTGAAGCTGGTACGACTTGCTTCAGTCATCTTGTTGAGCCTCATTGTCTGTACTCGTTCTCACCTAGCATACAACTAACAAGTTGTATGCTAGTCTGAAGAAGGGTCTCGACCCGAAACGTCACCCATTCCTTCTCTCCCAAGATGCTGCCTGACCTGCTGAGTTACTCCAGCATTTTGTGAATAAATACAACTAACAATGGTCTGTTCCCTTGATCATCATTACTTTTTTGCATATCTTTCATTCATATGTTCTATATCTCTCTTTATCACCATCTATATATCCCTAATTTCCCTTTCCCCTGACTCTTAGTCTCAAGAAGGGTCTCGACCCAAAACTTCATCTATTCCTTTTCTCCAGATGCTGCCTGAGTCGCTGAGTTATTCCAGCTTCTTGTATATATCTTTAAAGAAATATTCATTGAGGACCTCACTCATGTATTTGTGTTGGCCATTATGATCTAACAAAGTCATCCCCTCGCCTTTCCTAGATTCCTGTCATCCTTTTGGATTGCAGACCACTTTTAATTAACAAAGTAATTTCTTCACTTTTCTTAGATTCCTACCCTTCCTAAATGTCATTTAGCCTTTAATATTCGTTCCAATCTATATCATCCTGCTGCCAAGTTTTTGTTATGGCTAGGAAATCATTGTTATTTTTATTTATGCTCTCAGCTCACCTTTTTGAGACAAATGTTATGTCCATTAAATGCCGCAGAGCTTTTTGTTCTGACCTATAATTATTTTTGTAATCGCTGGCTTTATCTATTGATTTACTTTTAGATTTAAATTAGTTCCTACAGATTTATGTTCCGAGCCAACACAAGCTCCCAATTAATTCAGTCTCTTCCACCTTATCCTATGCTTGTCAATCGTTGGAACATTCCAGAGACGTACATGTTTGTTGGTTAATTGGCTTCTGTAAATTATCCCCAGTGTGTCGGATAGTGCTAGTGTATGGGGTGATCGCTGGTTGGCGTGAACTTAGTGGACCTGTTCACATGCAGTTTCTCTAAAGTCATTATTGAGCCTTGATTAAACCAAGAATAGATTAAGAAAGACCTATTCTGTGGTGATCTTTCGGCTGAGGTAATATAGAGTATTAAGATTTTACAGAGGCTGAATTTATTGAGGGCTCAGCAGCTGTAATAAAAGCTTTCCCACAACTGTTCCAACATTCTATGTATTGTCTGATTTCCTAAAATAAACAAGCCAGCAGAAGATTCTGCATTTAGTACAGTCATTCCTGGCACTGAGACAATGGCTGAGGGCTTGTCTGTCTAGCAGTTTTTTATATATCATTTTAAAATATCAGATGGGAACAGACATTTACTGTGCAAAAAACAACAAATTAACTTTAGCAGTTAAAGGAGAAAACATGATTTGATAAAATTTAGAAAAGTTAGCAATTAAGATATCCAAATGCTTAATTAGTGATTCAGAATGACAACTAAGTGATTAAATTTTGTTTTAAAAAAGAGTAATTAAAACATTAACCAATAAACAATTACTATAAGTAATTTTAGAAATGGAAGAATAAAGAGAAATCTAAAAGGACTAACAAACAAATGGTTACTTTAATATGTTTCAATCAATGTAGTTTTGTCTTTGAAATATTGTGACAAATTAAAGCAAAATGTAAAAGGAAAACAGTTAACAATAGCACTTTGAGAAAGACTGTAAAAGGGCTTCAGGTTTACATCGAATATTGTAAAAATAGAGAAATTAAAAGCTCACAAAGTGGATGTCAGAGGTGTTAACAATTTAATGAAACATCTATAGTTCATGTTTTAATTTCCATGAAAACGCTTGATTTACGGAGCTTTAGTATAACAGCTGGCTTTCCCTCTTCCTCACAGGAATCTCTGTAATTTGAATAGTCTGCTGTAGTCATTAGGAAGACTAATATTAGCATTTACAAATAGTCAAATCTTTGCTTGGCTTGCAGGAGGGTAAGAGGGTTTTTTAATGTTATGTTCAATAGAAATATAAGCTGTCCTCGAGGCATACAGGAAAGATAACTTGTAAACCTCTGCTCTCTCTGCTTTTATATTTGTAAAAGTGAGTGGTTTTAAGATAACAATTTTGTGCTTGAAATCTTTTGGATGAAATAATGTTAATTGATTTGTGCTTAAGGCCAGAGATCTTATGAAATTACTAAAATGATGTGTTGGACTTTGATGGTATAGGACCAGCAGATTTTCCCCATTGCTGAATGTTATTCAAATTAATACTTCAAAACTCTTTTAATTCACTTTTTTAGATGTTGCATTGTTCATTATATAATAAACTTTCCAGTGGATCCAACAAGTTTCAAGAGACAGCAGGAAATAGAACCAGACAAGTTTAAATGGACTACAGGAACTGGGGCCCAGTACGTTATGGGGAGCATGGGAACTAGGGCCCCTCTCTAGACACACAAGAATCAGGGCCTGGCTGATCTAAGGAGGCAGAAACTAAAGCCTGGATAACTTTACAGGAAGCATGGAAACCTAGGCAACTCTTCAATTATTTTGTCTCACATCTTCTGTCTTTTCATGTCCTTTGTCTAACCATCCGCCTATCAACCCTCCCCCCCCCCCCCCCCCCCTCCCTCCCTCCCTCACCTGTACCACCTATTACTTGCCAGGCTTCATCCTGCCCCTCCTCTCTTCTCCCCCAAGTTCTAAAGAAGGGTCCTGACCCAAAACATCACCTTCTTCAGAGATCGTGTTCTGGAAACAAACATCATGTTCTCCAGAGACTCACTAAGTTACTCCAGCACTTTGTATCTTCTAATGGGAACCTAGCTCTGTGTGCAGGAATACAAGAACCAGAATGTTGAATTTAAAGGAACCATAGTAATTAGCACCCAATGGGCCAGGTACTGAACACTGAGATTATTGAACAACTGGAAAATAAAGTATTGGAGTATTGCTGTGGTTGGCTAAATTGTGTGAAGAATCCCTGGTTGAGATGCACAGGATTGTCACATAACTGCAACTTCTGGGTTCTCTCATGACAATGTGCAGTACTGTATCAGAATAAGTAGCAAAGGTTTTTTTTTGAAAATCAGAATGGATACTCAATGTATCAGCAAATATAAATATAGTAACTATTTAAGAATAATAAATAAAATTGATGAATACAGCAACTGTAAATTTACACCAGATTTAAGGTTGGCCAGTTTTATTCCATTTGCTTAGTCATTATTTTTAATAAAGACTAGACAAAGTGGACCCGTTGGGCCCAAAGCTCTCCTGCATTGGTGCAGCACCCTGTCCTCCCACCCCCTCTCCCCCCTCCCCTCCTTTTAAACTTTAAAATGTGAATAACTGAAAAAATATAACACCGATTTCAATAAAACTACTAGCATTATCACTAAAGTGACAATGGTGAGTAAGGTGGGCCTAAAATTGTCGCACTATCGTGTACCGTTTTGGCTGAAGTTGTCACAAACAAGATAACAAACGAGTTTTAGTATATAGATAACATATTCACGGGATTCAGTAGTGTATACGTGTCAGGATTTCTTTTCATTAGCATATATTTTTCTTTTTCATATCTTTCTATCTAACTCAGTGTGTGAAATGCAGGACACAGGAAAATGTGGAAGTTTCTGTTTAAATTTAAAGTTCTAGCTCGAGACGTTTCAATGATCTGTGAACTATTTCACATATGAACTGGGAATATTTCACTTCAGTGGGCGCCAGGCAGTGCGAACATGTTTACCCGAGGGCTGCAGTAAATGGGGAATTGGAAGGCAAAATATTGCTTTAAATGAAACTGGGTCACCACTGATAAAAGTTTATAACATTCTCAGAGGCACAGGAAGGATAGATGGTCTTGCCGCCCTCCTCAAACCCCTCACGCCAAAACACCTCACTCCGCAAATCCTCAACTCCCTGAGTCCACACTCTAAAATCCTCACTCATCTCCAGCGCACCCACTACCGCTCCTCGCCTTCATAACCCGGCGTCGTGTCTCTATTCTCCCACGGTACTGATGAGGGAGGAGCACGGAGGGAGCGTCTCTCTGCTCCCCCCCCCCCATCATATGTAACGATGAGGGAGGAAGCGTCTCTTTCCCCCTCCCCGGTTGCTGAGGGAGTAGAGCGTCTCTCTCCTCCCCAGCCCTCTCGCGCGGTATTTATGAGGGAACGGTCGTCGTCTCTTTTCACCCCGACCCACTCACGCAGCAGTGATGAGGGAGGGAACGTCTCTCTGTTCTCCCCCAGCAGAAAGGGAGGGAGCGTCTCTTTGCTCTCCCCAGCCCTCTCCGCAGTGGTGATGAGGGAGGGAGGGAGGGAACGAGCGAGCGGTCGGTCCCCACCTCACGTGACGCCCGCCTCGTTCCGCGGCGGACTAACGCCTCCCGCCAAAACCAACAGCCAACCGGGGCAGGCGCTGGCGTCAATGCGCAGCCACGACCTTACCCACGGGGGCGGGGCTTGGCCAGGGCCGCACCAAAGATACTAGAGGAGCAAGATGGACCACTCCGTCGATATCGCCTGTACTGATGTGTAGTACTTGAGGAGCGGAACGTCCGCCATTTTAGTAGGCAAAACACGCCGTTCGCTGTGCCTCTCGCAGTGTAATCAGTGTTGTGGGGGAACAGTATGTGTGATGATACCATTAAAATGCAGAAAATACCTCATATATCAACTAACATTTTTAAAAAAACATTTCCCCCGTTTAATTTCTCTGATCTTATCATTTCTTACTGTTTCTGCCCATTTCCCTCCCATCCTTCCTCCCCAGCACCCTCTTGTGTGCAGTTTCCCTTGTATTGCTCACACACTCTGCACACATTTCACTTTCATATATATATATATATGGATGTGTGTTTGTGTGCGAGAGGCAAGATAGCGGTAAATAGATCTCAAAGTTCCTTCTCAAGCAACTTTGATTTAAAGCAATGCTCTTTTTCTCTCTTCATCTTATTTTTCACATGATGTACTTAAACCATAAAGGCGATTCGACCATATATAACTCAAGTTTCTTGTGATTTCCACTAATTATTTGTTTCACAACCTTTTTCTTTCAATCTCATATATATAAACATAGCACAAAAAGTAAGGAAATTTGTGTTTGGTAGATTATTTCTTTGTTGTAACAATGCTTCTTGGCAATAAATCTTACATCGTTGGAAAGCCTGTTTATTTTCCTTTTAAATGGTGCCACATTTGTAAGGAACATGCATTTGTGGGATGAGCAGCAGAGCTGAGTATGTGGGTTGCGCCCATGAAAAATCTGCCAAATCTTCTCTGCCAATGCCAAACAGCTTATTCTGCCATTGACTCTTGTTCGGTGTTGTTTGGTGGATTGGATGATTGAAGTCTGAAGAAACAAGACATATTGGCAATTTAACAATTTATTCATTTAATAAACAGGAGCCTCAGTAGCGTGTGGAAGAACCATACACAGCCACAACAGCCTGGCACCTCCTCCTCATGCTGGTCACCAGCCTGGTCACACACTGTTGTGGAATGGCATCCCATTCTTCAACCAGCATTTGTCGCAAGTCAGCCAACGTGGTTGTGTTGGTCACTCTGGCACGAACAGCACGCCCAAACTGATCCCACAAGTGTTCAATGGGGTTGAGGTCAGGACGGCTGGCAGGCCATTCCATCCTCTCCACTCCCAAATTCTGGAGGTAGTCTCTGAGAAACCCTGCTCTGTGGGGGCGAGCATTGTCATCTTGGAGGATAGAGTTCGGTCCCAGACTGTGGAGATATGGGATTGCCACTGGTTGCAGAATCTCATCTCGATATCTCTCTGCATTGAGATTGCCTCCAATGATGACAAGCCTCGTTTTTCCAGTGAGGGAGATGCCGCCCCACACCATCACACTGCCTCCACCAAAAGATCAGCATAGCGTTCTCCGCGTCTTCTCCACACTTTGACCCTATGATCCAACTGCCGTAGGCAGAATCTGGACTCATCGCTGAACATAACGTTCCTCCACATGTTCAGGTTCCAGTGCATGTGTTGCCGACACCAGCGCAAATGGGCCTGACGGTGAAGGGCAGTCATGGCAGGCCTCCTGGCAGCCCTATGAGACCGGAGATAGGCTGCGTGCAGTCTGTTCCGAATTGTCTGGGCAGAGAGCCGTCGGCCATATCGTCCTGCAAACCTTGACTGCAAATCTGTAGAAGACAGCCTACGGTTCCTAAGTGCTGACAGGGTGAGGAAACGGTCTTCTTCGGGTGTCGTCTTCTTGGGACGCCCACTTCGCGGCCTGTCTCTGACATCCCCCGTTATATGGAACTTGGCCTTCACTTTGGAGATGGTACTAGGGCTCACTCCAAATAATGCTGCAAGTTGGTTTTGCGGAACACCAGCTTAAAGTTGCCCTATCGCACGGGCCCTATCCAGATCAGTCAAACGTGGCATGCCGATTCTTGGAGCAGACACCTACTGACCACTGTAGCAGGGCCCATGCTCACAGATGCTGCCAATCAGGTGCCAATCAGGCACCTGATTGTCAGCACCTGGGGGTACCAGAAGCTCAAAACAAGAGTCAATAGCAACAGCAGAATAAGCTGTTTGGCATTGGCAGAGAAGATTTGGCAAATTCTTCATGGGCGCAACCCATATACTCAGCTCTGCTGCTCATCCCACAAATGCATGTTCCTTACAAATGTGGCACCATTTAAAAGGGAAATAAACAGGCTTTCCAACAGTATAAGATTTATTGCCAAGAAGCATTGTTACAACAAAGAAATAATCTACCAAACACAAATTTCCTTACTTTTTGTGCTATGTTTTTATATATATATATGTACATTATATGAAAAATAAGATGGAGAGAAATAGAGCGTTGCTTTAAATCAAAGTTGCTTCTGATCCATGAGAAGGAACTTATAGATCTATTTATCTCTATCTTGCCTCTCACACACACACAAGCACACTTATATATATACATATATAAATATATATGTGTGTAAAATTTGTGCAGAGTGTGTGTTTGAGCAATACAAAGGAAACTGCACAAAAGATGGGGCTGGGGAGGAAGGTTGGGAGGGAAATGAGCAGAAACAGTAAGAAATAATAAAATCAGAGAAATTAAGCAGGGGGAAAACATTTAAAAATAACAAAATAATGTTAGTTGATAGATGAGATATTTTCTGCATTTTAATGATATCATCACATACTGTTCCCCCACAAAACTGATTACACTGCGAGAGGCCTAGCGAACGGCGGGTTTTGCCTACTAAAATGGCTGATGTTCCGCTCCTTTACGTACTACACTTCAGTATACGCGATTTCAACGGAGTGCTCCATCTTGCTCCTCTGGTATCTTTGCTCTGGAGTCCATGCCTCCAGCTTCCCGCCACCCGAGGACATTGAAACCCCAATGCTGACCATGGCAAAAGGACTGGTGACACAATTACACAACTCACCCGGCCGCCTGCGCTATAGGGAGAGATTGGGCAGACTACGGCTTTAGAGGGGGAGTGCACGGCAGGTGAGGTCAAGACCCCTGACCCGTACTGTTGCCACGCAACGCCTTCTGGAGTGCAAGTGGTGAACTTCTGGTATACACTTACTATGACTGGCAGTACAGCGGGCTCGTTTTCTGTTCCGGCAAAACGCATTGAAGAGTTGGGATATTTGCTAAGTCTTTTTCTTCTATTTTATGTTTGGAACGACATCTGTTGTGAAACAATTCGTCAGTCCTAATTTGAGTGTTGCAATTGAATGTTGCGGCTGCACTTTGCTGCAGCTTAGCTTCTCCCGAACCCTCCAGTTGGTCTTCTCCCATCAGTGAGTCTCCGGCTCCCTCCAGGCGCTCATCTTGTCCCGCCACCTCTCCCTGTTCCTGCGCTCCTCCAGGCTTGGCGCCCCTGCTCCGCGCCTCGCTTCCTGCGGCTCTTTGGCCCCTTGCTGCCCCTGCTGGCCCTCCAGCCCTTCTCCCCACTCGCTCTCTCCGTCAGCTGGGCTGCCGATCGGCCTCTCCCCGGCTCCTCTTCGGGCTCAACACTCCGCTCCTCGTCCTCTTCTGCCTCCTCCTCCAAGGCCGTCGGGCACAGCTCCCTGGGCCCTTCGCCCTCAGGCCCCGGCGGGCCGCCGACCTCCAGCACTCATTGCTTCTGCCCCTGCAGACCCTCCTTTCCCCTCAGCTTGGGTTCTTCCCGCTGCTCCTCTCCCAGCTCACTCAACCCATATCTTCTCCTCCACCTCTTCTTCTCCCCCCACTGGCCGGTTGGTGGCCCTCTGCTTCTCGGCCTTGATCTCCTGCCTCCTTTCCCGGCCGCATTTCCCCTTCTCCCGCCGGCTGGCCAGAAGTCTTCCCAGCTGCTTTTTGCATCCGCGGGCTTTGCAGCTCATCTCCCGGTTCCTCTTCCACTGCCGGATACTCCAGTTTCTTTCCCAATTTCCCCTCTGCATCTCCATCCTTGCCACCAGCGACCGCTCCTCGGCCCAATACCTCCAACCGCCACTCATTTCAAACACCCATCTCCCGCCGCCTCTCGCAATTCTTTACAGCACAAAAAATGACCATTTTGGCCCTTTTTTTCCAGGTAAGAACGTATGTGTTTCATGTGTTACTAGTGTATGCCTGAAGCTGCCATGTATTCCAGATGGCTTGAGCGACTCTGTGCGTCATGCCCTTTGACCTTATGTTCAATCTCCCTATTCCTTGGAACTACAGGACACAGAGGTGTTCTTATTAAAAAAAATCACAAGGGGAATAAATAGGGCGAATGCTGAGTCTTTTACCCAGAGTAGAGGAATGAGAGGGTAAGTTGAGAGGGCAAAGATTTAATAGGAACCTGAAGGAGAACCTTTTCACATGGAGGGTGGTGAATATATGAAACGAGTTGCCAGCTGGGGTAGTTGAGGCAGATACTATAACAGCATATAAAATACATTTGGGCAGGTACATGGATAGGAAAGGGAGATATGGGTCAGAATCAAGCAGGTGGGACGAGTGTGTATGGGGCACCTTGGTCAGCATGGGCAAGTTGGGCCAAAGGGCCTGTTTCTGTGCTGCATGACTTAGTGACAGTAAGTTAGGAAATAGCAGTAGGACTCGGCCAAATGTGTAGGAAGGAACTGCAGATGCTGGTTTACACCAAAGATAGACACAAAATGCTGGAGTAGCTCAGTGGGTCAAGCGGCATCACTGGAGAACATGTATAGGTGACATTTTGAGTCAGGACCTTTCTTCAGACTGTGATGTCCTCGTTGATTTCCCTGCTGGTTTCCTGACTGTAGGGTTAGTGAACATGGCAAAGGGTCAGCTTGGGTCACAGTCATGGTTCACCGAGCTCTAAGTGAAGACGTCCCCAGAAGGATCCCGACCCAAAATGTCACCTGTCCAATATTCTCCAGAGATGCTGCATGACCCGCTGAGTCCCTGCAGCACTTTTGTTTTATTGTAAGAATCATTGCGTTTCCATAACTTCTCTCTGCTCATGATTTAACACAGTACTGGAGGAACTCAGTGGGTTATAGTCATTTTATAGCATGGAAACAAGCCCTTCAGTTCAACTTCACCATGCTGACCAAGTTTAGATTTGTATGCAATGGAAATGTTACTTCAATACCAACCCTCTGCTCCAGTAGTAGGCATGCAGCCCACTAAACTGCAAGTGTAACCATCACATAACCAAGCCCAGTACCAATGTCTCAGAAAGGTGATTAATGTGATCATCTTTTCACAAACAGTGATTTTCTAAACCAAGCACTTTTCAACATATTTTATTAATTTAATTTTATGTTACATAGAGAGCTTGATAGAATATCCCAGAGATGCAGGGCTTGCTGCTGTTGTGTTCACATACACTGCCAGCTATTCGCCCTACAGTTGCACAGTCATTGATGTCTGCAACATTGCGTTGTAAATAAAGGTGTTATTGAAAGGTACAAACTGCTTTGTGATGATCTTGATGGCCTCTTGAGCAGCAGTTCCTAGCGATACAAAAACAGGTTGTACAGCACTTAATAAGTGGAAGGCTTGCATTTGAACATACATAGAACATAGGACAGCACAAGATGCCAAACATGACGCCAAGTTAATCTCCACTTTCTGCCATGATCCATCCCATTCATTCCGTGTGCCTATTTAAAAGCCTCCTCAACTTATCTGATTCTACCATCACCCCTGGTAATGTGTTCCAAGCACCCACCATCCTTTACACTTTCCCTCTCTGACCTTAAAGCTGCTCCCTTTCAACCCAGAGAAAAAGGTTCCAACTGTCTACCCTGTCCATAATTCTATCACCAGATAGAATACTCTCCACTTGTCTAAATGCATGTAGCTACCACAATACAGAAGACGCTCAACATCATCCAGGGCAAAGCAGACCATTTGATTGGCATTCCATCCATCATCTTAAACGCTCATCCTCTACTATACCATTCAACACTGGTGACAGTATAATCTCAGACGCTTCAGAAATAGCAATCCAAGTATGGGTATTCCGCTTGGGTAGCTTACAACACAATGGTATGAATATTGAATTCTCCAATTTTAGGTAACTATAAAATGCTCCTCCTCCCTTCTTCCCCTTTCCTACCCACCCCCCTTCCCCTGTGCCCCACCTGGACTGATTTCCCCCTCCTTCCTCTAGCTTCACAATGTGCAACTGTTCAATCTTTTTTGTCTCACACCTTCTATCTTTTCATCTCTGGCCTTTGTCAACCATTTGCCTATCACCTGTATCAGCCTGCAGGACTTGTTCTACCCCTTATATCTTCCATCTTTCTCTCCCTCTCTCCCCCCACCCCCCCTGAATCAGTCTGAAGAGGGGTCTCGACCCAAAACATCATCTATCCATGTTCTTCAGAGATGCTACCCGACCTGCTGAGTTACTCCAGCAGTTTTTTTTGGTAATCTGCATCTGCAGTTCCTTGTATCCAAGTTTGTCCAACCTCTCCTTGCAAAGCAACTTTAATTCGTCAGGCTCTTGATGATTTTGTTAGCTCTCACAACCTATACACCAATCCCCAGATGTTTTGGCAGATTAGGTATAATTTTATGACTGGTGGTTAAATTAATTTTTGAGATTTAAATAAATACATTTTTGAACCAAATAAGACAGAGCACAGAATAATGGCAGGTAAGTAATCTGGGGTAGAGGCCAACCATGATCTAACTGAAAGTATTAGAATTAAAACTGAGGGGGAACAAACTGGGCTGTTATTTCAATTAAACCAACCTGAAAAATAGATGATATCAGGAATAATTCAATTAAAAAATGTGACATACCTCCCAGAAATGAAGCAACAGCATGTGGTTCTGAAGCACCATAGCGACAACTGGAAGAAAATGTATTATTTTCAGAGATTCTTATTTGTATAGCTTGTTGTCATTTTAAGTCATCTATAAAACATGAACGTTGCCCCTTAAAGAGCCCATGAAAAGAATGGTCCCTCCCCACCTCATGTGCATTTAATATTTCTCAAGCTGAATTAACCAACTCTGCATTTCTCAATTCAATGTTTCACACCGTAGCTGGCCTGGATACAAAACTTATGATACAGCAGAGTGAAGGACACCCACACCCTATGAGAGTGGTGCAGGGAAAATGCATTGGTAATTACATTTCCACCACAACATAGTCCCCATGGATTCAAGATTCTTTTGGAGAAATGGAAAGGGAGCTGAGAAACATTGAGAGAATGTCAAGGGCTTCGTTAGGAACAGTGGATAAGGGACTGTGATGCCCCACAGCTGTTGAAAATTCAGAAGCCGCCATAGACAGAGGATGATGGTAGCACAAGCAAAGAGTGCAGGGAGGGTTCTCTCTAGTTTAATTTAGTATAGATTATTTTATCGTCATGTGTACCGAGGTACTGTGAAAAGCTTTTTGTTCATACAATCCAGCTAGCAGAAAGACTATACATGATTACAATTGAGCCATCCATAGTGTACAGATACAGGATGAAGAGAATAATGTACAGTGCAAGATAAAGTGACGATGAAGTTTAAAGAGCAACAAGTGTATCCCTACCCCCACCCTCACCCAGTCCAGAAGCGAGTGAGTGGAAACGTTTTAACAAACATACAATTCGTGGATGTAGTCGTCCTTCACGGATACCGCAACACCCCATTCCTGCAGCAGGCTGATCACACACGATTTCAGCTTCCCGATATCCTCTTCAACCTGGTTATTATAAACCCCTGTGGAGAGATATTCACAAAACGCCTCCTTTGACATAAAAACATTTAAAATCCAAAAGCTGAGAAGTGAGGATTACAGTTCTACAACAAACTTTTGCTAATGGTATTTGTTTATTATTGTCATGTGCACCAAGAAACAGGGAAAATCTTTGTCTGTGTGCGATCCAGCAAAATCATACTATATGTGGGTACAATCAAACCGTGCACATGTCCATTACATAGTGCAAAAACAGAAAGGAAGCAGAGTGTAGAATATAGTGCGAAAGCCACAGAAAACGTGCAAGGGCCGCAATAAGGTAGTTTGGAAGATTGGGATTACACCTTAGCTTATGTAGTTTGATAACAGTGGAAAGAAGCTGTTCCTGAATCTGACGGTTCATGCTCACAGACGGCAGTGGAGGCCAAATCACTGGATGAATTTAAGAAAGTTAGATAGAGCTCTGGGGCTAGTGGAATTAAGGGATATGGGGAGAAGTTGAGCACAGGTTACTGATTGTGGATGATCAGCCATGATCACAATGAATGGCAGTGCTGGCTCGAAGAACCAAATGGCCTCCTCCTGCACCTATTTTCTATGTTTCCACGCTTGCTTCTGGCACTCATACAGGGAAAGAGCCTGGAATTCTCTCTTCCCTCAACATCTGCTAATGTCCTATATGTGATCAGACATCTCTGGGGATGGAACCAGGGTTTCCCCTAACCTGTAGTTTATTTTCACAGCCTAGGTGCATTTATCCACTTGTCCATCAGACTAATCATCAATCAGTCTGTAGAAGGGTAACAACCCAAAATGTCTTCTATCCATTCCCTCCACAGATGCTGCCTGACCCGCTGAGTTCCTGCAGCACCTTGCATTATGCTCAAGATTCCAGCATCTGCAGTGGCTTGCAACTCCACTCATCATCGTATCCTATCAGTAGAACTAACCAAGCCTACGTGGCATGAGCTGCAAGAGCTTCAGTGTGGTGCACCAATGAGGCTCATGAAAGTGCTGTCACCTAGGCAAGTATGAAGCATCATGTCAGATCCTCCCTTACAGCTCCGATTGAACTGGCAGAGGTGGCCTTAATCAGACAGACACAAAAAGCCAGAGTAACTCAGCGGGACAGGCGGCATCTCTGGAGAGAAGGAATGGGTGACGTTTAGGGTCAAGACACGTGGCCTTAATCAGGTTGGCTCCATCAAGGTCATAACCAGACGTTTAGAGTAGTACAAGTAAATACGGTGAACAGACTGCATTAATGAGTTAGATGATGGGATGGAAAGTCAAGCCTCAAGGATCCGTCCTATAATCAGTGTAATCTCTTCTGTGTCTTGGACATGGTAGTGAGCAACACAGGGGCCCCACAGGGGACGGTCCTCTTTCCCTTCCTGTTCACCATCTGCACCTCGGACTTCAAATATAACTCGGACTCCTGCCACCTGCAGAAGTTATCGGACATCTCTGGTGTATTGTAGGCTGCATCAGTGAGGGGAGTGAAGCTGAATCAGCGGCAGCTCAACACTGACAAGACTAAGGAGTTAGTGGTGAACTTTAGGAGGAGAGGAACATCCCTGTCTCTCTCAATGGTGTGGTTGTGCAGTTTACCAAGGAGTACAAGTACTCTGGAGTTTACCTGGACAGTAAACTGGACTGGTCCAGGAACGCCGAGGCACTGTACAAGAAGGGACAGAGCCCGCTGTACTTTTTGAGAAGGCTCCGCTCCTTCAGCGTCTGCAGTAAGATGCTGCAGTTGTTCTACCAATCGGTGGTTGCCTGTGCCAACTTCTTCGCTGTCATGTGCTGGGACAGCAGGGCGAAGGCTGTGGACGCAAACAGGATTAACAAGCTCATCAGGAAGGCTGGCTCCATCCTGGGGGCGGAGTTGGATTCATGGGAGGTGGTGTTGGAAGGGAGGAAGCTCCTCAAACTGCGGTGCATCTTGGATAATACAGCTCATGCCCTCCATGACACCCAGGTCAACCTGCGGAGCACCTTCAACAACAGACTGGTTCGACCAAGATACAGCACAGAATGCCACAGGAGATCCTTCTTCCCTGTGGTTATCAAACTGTACAACTCCTCCCCTGTCATGGGGTAGACTGACTCCCCTTTTCCCCCCCACCTCCCCCATCTTTGCACGTCCCCAATCTTTTTCACTCATCACTTTAATTTCATATTTCATGTACCTTGTTGTATTTTACGACAGTTAGCAGACCAATCTCCCTCCTGGGATAAATAAAGTTCTATCATATCGTATTGTATAAGTGATATTATAATCGCTGAAGTGAATATGTAAAACTAGGGTGAATGGATGTCAATAGGAAGGAGCGAGTCGGAGATCATATACTACTCACCTAAAATGAACAGGACAGAAACAATGGGCCTACCTCCTGAGGTCTGATTGATCCTGGTCTTTCCCCGTCTCCAGCTCTTCATGCACACCCCCCACCCTCTACTTTTACTGAAGAAGGGTCCCCATCTGAAACATCACCCATCTTTTACTCCAGAGACGCTGCCTGACCTGCTGGGTTACTCTAGCACTTTGTGTTTATCTTTGAACAGAACATTTCTTTAAAAATAGACAAAAAACATCAAGGAGACTCTCAAAATGCTGGCCTTTTCATCTTGAGTCTAACGTTTATGGTACAGTAAAGTTAAACCACATTTTGGGTACAGAAAGCAATTCCATGCATTCAAAGAAGGATATACTGGCCTTGGGGAGAATAATGCAAACTGAACAGCATGCTGCCTGGACCTCTAGGTGATATTATGAAGCAAGATTGCACAAACAAGGGTTGAATTCCCTGCAATTCAATGTGGAGTGTCAAGTAGAAAGCCTGCATCCATACTGATTGAAGAAACGGATTCAGGACTGACACTGCACATTACAATTACAACACTGACATCTATTAAACTATATGGAAAATTGCCCTGGTATAGTCATAGGAATGAGAAACAAGCCCTTCTCTCCACTCATCCATGCTGACGAAGATGCCCCATCTAATAGTCCTATTTGCCCAGATTTGGTCCATGTCCCTCTAAACCGTTCCTCTCTACATATCTGTCCATGTTGTTTTTGAACCTGTAAGTTGGATTCTTAAAATGCAGGACAAAGGCAATCCAGCTATTTACTGCCAAAATCAGTCTACTCCGTTTGCAAGATGATGGAAGCTATCATCAACAATGCTATCAAATGGAACTTATGCACCAATGCCTAATTTGACCACCATTTGCCAAACAAAGAACCACCTCACCTGTATCTACCTGTCACTTGCCAAGCTTTGTCTCCTCCCCCCCCTTTCCCTTCTGGCTGAGGGGTAAGAGTGGTGTTTACTATGCTACAGCTGACACTGACAATAGGGTAAATAGTGCGACAAGATGCAAATATTCATAGCTATTCAATTCAAATAAATATGAAGTTAATAAAGTCTGAAGAAGGACACAACCCAAAATGTCATTTATCGATTCTCTCCACAGATGCTGCCTGACCCACTGAGTTCCTCCAGCACTTTGTGTTTTGCTCATCATTCTGGCATCTGACAAACTGCATCACTGAAATAAAATCTTGGCTTCAATCAAATTTCCTCAAACTCAATTGCAACAAATCTGAAATCATCATCATTGGTCCAAAAACGCTCACCAAAACCACCCAAAACTTCATCCTCAACATTGATGGTCTCCCAGTATCCACCTCACCTCACATCCAGAATCTTGGAATCATCTTTGATCAAACCCTCTCCTTCGACAAACACATCAAACACATCACAAAGACAGCCTTCTTCCACCTCAAAAACATTGCCCGTCTCCGTCCATCCCTCTCCTCCACAGCTGCAGAAACCCTCATCCACGCCTTCATCACCTCCCGTCTGGACTACTGCAACAGCCTCCTCTATGGCGCACCCTCAAAAATCATCAGTAAACTTCAATACATTCAAAACTCCGCTGCCCGTCTACTCACCCACACCCCGATCCGTGACCATATCACCCCCGTCCTTTATAAACTCCACTGGCTCCTCATCCCCCAGAGAATCCAGTACAAAATCCTCCTCATAACCTACAAAGCCCTCCATAACCTGGCCCCATCCTACCTGACCGACCTCCTCCACAGGCACACTCCCACCTACACCCTCCGCTCTGCTGCTGCCAATCTCCTATCCCCCCACATCCGGACCAAACTCAGATCCTGGGGGGACAGGGCTTTCTCCATCGCTGCTCCCACCCTATGGAACTCACTACCCCAAACCGTTAGAGACTCCTCCACACTCACCACATTCAAAACATCGCTGAAGTCTCACCTGTTCAGTACTGCCTTCAACCACTGAAGGTCACCTCACCTTCTGTCTCCTTTCTCTGTTCGTTTATTTATTTACTTATTTATCTATTTATTCATTTCCCTATGTTCTCTAAATCTCTGTAAAGCGTCTTTGAGTATATGAAAAGCGCTATATAAATAAAATACATTATTATTATTATTATTATTATCTGCAGTTCTTTGTGTCTCTGAAGTTAATTTTAAACCTGGCATGTTACAGCTAGGTAGCAATAGTCACCAGATGATAGTCCCATACCTGGGTATCGACCATGTTGCCTCTGAAAGCACTCAACAGCTCGTAGCATGATGTACAAAACCATTTCACTGTCAAGATTCTCCATACATGAAGCTGGAAGAAGAAAGCCCTGATGATTAGAGAGCAATTTACACTTTCAAACACATGGGGCCAAACACCCAAAGGTGTAGAATAATCAGACTTGAGCAGACCGAATGATGATATAATTAATGCATCCTCTAATTGCTCAATGCCTTCCCAAACCACCTCCCAAAGTGAACATTTAACAAGATTATCCTATTTTGTAGGAGATTTGGCACCTTTGTGCAGCAGTGCTGCTCTATGGAAGATGAAGATTTTTAAAAACTGCTACTAAATGTGCAGTTGTATAAAACTTTAGTCAGTTGATATTTGGCGTATTGTGCGCAGATTTCGTCATCCCTACAGGAAGAATGTGGAGGCTCTGGAGAAGGTGGATAACGGGTTCATGATGTTGTTTGGATTTGAGAATATTAGCTATAAGGAAAGGTTGGACAAATATGGCTTATTTTCTCTGGAGCATCGGAGGCTGAGGGGAGACCTGACAGAAGTATATAAAATACTGAGAGGCATTGTTAGGGTTGATAATCACAATAGTTTTCCCCAGGATGGAAATATCCGAGACTAGAGGATACAGATTTAAGCTGAGAGGGGGAAGTATAAAAGAGATTTGGAGTCACAGAATCCTATAGCATAGAAACAGATCTTTTGCCCCAACCCACCTATGCCAACCAAAATGCCCTATCTAAACTTGTTCCATTTGTCCATGTTGGGCCATATTCATCTGAATCTTTCCCATGATGTACCTATCTAAATGTCTTTAAATTTTATTTGTCCAAATAACTTTTAAACATTGTTATTTGAAAGGGAATTTTTAATTTTGTTTAACAGAATGGGAGGTGACTGGAATGCAATACCAGGGAATGGTGGAAGTAGACACATCCAAAGGGTATTATGGCAGGCACTTGAGCAGATAGGGGATGGAGGGATGAAGGTGGATGAGATGAGTTTAAATTGACATCATGGTCCCATAGACACCATGGGCCAGTTGGTGTACTGTTCTATGCTCTATATGACATGGAGAAAGTTTTGGGTAAGATTTTTTATCAGCCTGACCAACTCTGCATGACAAACATCATATCCTTTTTCTGCTAAATGCCTCCTTTAAGAGCAGAGTGAAAAGCCTCACCTATTTGATCCTTGTTGGTGGTCTCTGAATTGAACTCCTCTGCCAGTGACCGGCACCGCACAAGTCGTAGAAAAGCAGCATTCCTGCCTAGTTTGAGACATCATGAGACAGGAAAACAGTTTGGTTTATTGTCATGTGTGCAAAGGTACAATGGCAAGCTATAGTTGCGTGCTAACCAGTCAGTGGAAGGACAATGCATGATTACAATCGAACCATCCAGAGTGTACAGATACAAAATAAAGAGAGTAACGTGAATAATCTTCAGTGCAAGATAAGATCCAGTAAAATCTGATTAAAGATAATCTGAGGGTCCCCAATGAGTAGATAGTAGCTCAGGACTGCCCTCTAGTTGTTTGTAGGATGGTTCAATTGCCTGATTTAAAAAAATCCCTGAATCTGGAGGTGTGCATTTACACACTTCAGTACCTCTTGCCTGATGGGAGAAAGGAGTAGAGGAAGTGACCAGGGTGCAACTCGTCCTTGATTATGCTGTTGGGCTTGCCGAGGCAGTGTGAGGTGTAAATGGAGTCAATGGAAGGGTGATGATCTAGGCTTGGGAAAATGATCCGAGCATTATCTTCTATGTCCCAATCTTATCAAATGTGAGGCAAAATTCTACATACAAGCAAATGGCTAGGGAACCCAGACAGTTTGCTGTACCCAAAACCTGTCTAATGGCTAATAGGTTTCAACACATACAAAATGATACAGCATTTATATCAAGTGTCAGCAAGGTCAGCCCTGGCCTTGCCAGGGCGTGCAATATCTCACAATAAACAAAACTTACAGAAAAGCCAAATGTCTTTTTCAGAGATGGTCTCGAGAGGCTGAGGAAGAAACACAAGTAGCATGTAATTGTGTTAAGTAGCAAAAGAGTTCAAGAGAAATAGGAAACTGTAAATAAGCATAACAGAAGCAGCACAGCAGTAGAGTTGCTGCCTTGCAGCACCACAGACCCGGCTTCAATCCTAAGGGTGCTGTCTGTACAGGGTTTGTACACTCTCCCTGTGACTGTACAGGGTTTGTACGCTCTCCCAGTGACTGCATGGGTTTTCTCCGGGTGCTCTGGTTTCTTCCCACATCCCAAAGATGTGCAGTTTTGTAGGTTAATTAGTTTCTGTAAAAAATTGTCCCTCATGTGTCAGATATAACTAGTGTATGGGGGTCATTAGTCAGTGTGGATTTGGTGGGCCAAAAGTCCTGTTTCCACACTGTATCTCTAAAATCTTATGTAAACTCTAAAGAAGCAAACTCAGTCTGTGTGTGGGCCCTCCATTATTCACTGAAGCCACTTGTTTCAATCAACAGCTCAAAGCAATCAGAAGGAAAGCCATCCAGCTTGTGATAGGAATGTTAAGAAATAAAGTGGGTTTAAAACCTGACAAGGCACATTCGTCAGCACATCTTTATTACAGTCAAAGAATTTCTCTTTAACATTCCCAAGGTTTGGGGCCTTCAGGGATGTGAAGAAACGGAGATTGATTTCCTCAGGGCAGAGAAGAGCAATTGGAAATTTACGAGTGGTGTTCAAAATCGTGAAGGGTTTTTGACAGAGTAACTAAGGAGAAACTGTTTTCTGTGGCCAGAGGAGTCAGATGACACTGAATCAAGCTAGAGAAGGGAAGAATATACATTGCAGCAAATCATTCTGATCAGGCATGCTTTACCTGAAGCGGCAACAGGAGGAACTATCAAAGGCAAGTTAGATAAATGCTTGAAGGGAAAAGAAAAAATGTGGAGATAGAACATAACACATGATTAATTGAATTACTCTCCTAAAGAACAGGACTGATGGCAAAACGAACTAGGACTGCCCTTTATTATTAACTAGACGGGCGTGGACCCGTTGGGTCCAAATCTCTCCTGCGGGCGCGGCAACCCCCATTGGGTGCAAACGTCTCCTGCGGGCCCGGCAACCCTCCCCAACTGAAGACACTCACCCACTCCATCCCTCCTTAAAACTTCCCCGGGTCCCGGGGTGGGCAAAGGGGGAGGGGAAAGGGGAGAGGGAGCCACTCACCGCGGCCCTGGCGCGACCATCCTGGCGGCTAGCAGCAGGAGAGCTCTCCTCACCCCCCCCCTCCTCATTGGCCGCCACTCCCGTCACTCGGTGTGTCCCAACCCCTCCGAGCGGTAACCCTCCCCCAACTGCGCACGTGCGGATGTGAGGGCCATCTTGCGTAAGTATTAGATCAACGGGCCCCAACTGCGCATGCGCGGACACGTTGGGTTCCCATAGTGACGTCAAACACGGAGGTAGCCAATCAGGACGTGCCAGACCCCACGTGGGGGGGTGGGGAGGTCGTAGAGCTAATCAAATTTATTAAAGTTTAAAAAGTGGGGGGTTTTTAAGTTTAAAAAAAAACAAAAAAATATATATATTACAATCATTTGAACCGCAGGCCAATAGTGAGTAAGGTGGGCCTAAAAATGTCGTGCTATCGTGTACCGTTTTGGCTGTGTTTCGAAAACGAATATAGGCACAAATGTACAAGATGAGTGATGGAGACGTAAATATTATTCTCACTTGGCTGAGACAACACCCAGCACAAGAGATGATCAGTGGCTTCCGCATGTTGATGGGAAGTGAGCAACCATGTCCTGCTTCTTCAAGGAAATCTATGTAAACAGTGGGTTTGAAGGTGGGAAGCCAAAGAAAATAGAGGTTGGGGAGTAAGTGGTGATAAGGCAATGCAGACGGAGAAGCAAAGGGACACAGCAGATGCTGGGATCTTGAGCAAAGGTGTTGGGGGAACTTTGCGGGTCAGGCAACATCTGTGGAAGCGGCTTAGACTTCCCTAACTCCACAATAATGGTGGTTTAAAGAGCATTACAGGCGTTTAACCTGTCCTACCAAAAGTGGTCAAGTCCCACAAAGTAAGTTCCTGGTGGTGAGGCCAACTGTGACATTGTGGGATATTAGTTAAGAGTCACTGTTTCTGGGAAAGGCAAGGTAAGAGATAAATGGAAGGAATACAGGATTTAAAAAAAATACCACAGCTAGACTGTCAAAGACAGCCAGCAAGTGCAATTAAGCTACTTACCCTACCAATCGATCGCAATATGTCAGTCACGTAGTCACTTATAATAGAGGCATCTTCTTTTGCTTTCTCACGGTATCTGAGGGCGAAGCAAAAATGTAAACAGAACAGTAACAAGAACCATGCAATATATAAAACTAAGCAACAAAAGAATGAATGTGACTGACAATGTTAGTTTAGGCACAGTACTCGATATTGGTTTATTATTGTCATGCTTACCAAGAAACAGTGAAAAACGTTTGTTTACGTGCTTTCCTCCCTACTTACGGAGGTTCTACTTGCAAGTGCCATACAAAGAAAATTCACCAGAGCTAAGCATAATGGGCCTAAGCTCGCCAGTATGTTAAAGTGTATAAAATGATGAGAGGCAAACATCGGGAAGACAAAGCCTTTTTCACTGGGTGTGAATGTCAAGGACTAGAGTGCATACCTTTAAAGTTTGAGGGGCAAAGTTTAAAGGAGATCTGCAGAGCAGGCTTTTTTTTAAACACAAGAGTAATGGGTGCTTATTAGGCGCTGTCAGAGGTGGTGGCAGATACAATAGTTGTGTTTAAAAGGTTTTTGGATAGACATACGAGTATGCAGGAAATGGCAGGATATTGATGAAATGCAAGCAGAGATTAGTTTAATTTAGCATCATGTTTGACATAGACATTGTGGGCTGAAGGGGCTAATTTTTGTGCTGTGCCTTTCTATGTAGAACGCTGAGAGGTGATTCATATCATATATATACAGCCGGAAACAGGCCTTTTCAGCCCACCAAGTCCGTGCCGCCCAGTGATCCCCGCACATTAACACTATCCTACACCCACTAGGGACAATTTTTACATTTTACCCAGCCAATTAACCTACATACCTGTACGTCTTTGGAGTGTGGGAGGAAACCGAAGATCTCGGAGAAAACCCACGCAGGTCACGGGGAGAACGTACAAACTCCTTACAGTGCAGCACCCGTAGTCAGGATCGAACCTGAGTCTCCGGCGCTGCATTCGCTGTAAAGCAGCAACTCTACCGCTGCGCTACCGTGCCGCATTGTATTGAGTTGTATTATATTTTATGGGGCTTCACAGAGTGGATACATAGATGTTGTTTACACTGTAAGGTGCAGATCACTGAATCAAAATAATAGTTCACAAAAGTGAGAAGAAATTTCTTTGCCAAGAGTCTTTGGAATTCATTACCCAGGTAGGCTGTGGAAACTCAGTCATTGAGCATGTTCAAAACGGATTTGATTTTTGGGCATTAAGTGAATCAAGAATGTTGGAATCAGTGCAATAAAGTGGCACTGTGTAAAAGATCAGCTTTGATCTTACAAAATTGCCGTCTATGCCACATCTGCGCCCGGGATGAGGTGTTTCACACTAGGGCATCAGAGATGTCCTCATTCTTCAGGAAACAGGGCTTCCCCTCTTCCATTATAGACGAAGCTCTCACTAGGGTCTCTTCTACATCCCGCAGCTCCGCTCTTGCTCCCCCTCCCCCCACTCGTAACAAGGACAGAATCCCCCTCGCTCTCACCTGCCACCCCATCAGCCAGCGTATCCAACAAATCATCCTCCAACATTTCCGTCATCTACAACGGGATCCCACCACTGGCCACATCTTCCCACCCCCTCCCCTTTCTGCATTCCACAGAGACAGTTCCGTCCGTAACTCCTTGGTCCACCCGTCCCTTCCTACCCAAACCACCCCATCCCCGGGCACTTTCACCTGCAGCCGCAGGAGATGCAACACCTGTCCCTTTACCTCCCCCCTCAACTCCATCCAAGGACCCAAACAGTCTTTCCAGGTGAGACAAAGGTTCACTTGCACCTCCTCCAACCTCATCTATTGTATCCACTGCTCTAGATGTCAACTTCTTTACATCGGCGATACCAAACGCAGGCTCAGCGATCGTTTCGCTCAACACCTTCGCTTAGTCCGCCTTAACAATCCTGATCTCCCGATCTCTGAGCACTTCAACTCCCCCTCTCACTCCCAGTCTGACCTTTCTGTCATGGGCCTCCTCCAATGACATAGTGAGGCCCACCGGAAATTGGAGGAACAGCACCTCATATTTCGCTTGGGCAGCTTGCAGCCCAGCGGTATAAACATTGACTTCTCCAACTTTAGATAGTTCCTCTGTCCCTCTCTTCCCCTCCCCTTCCCAGTTCTCCCTCTATCTTCCTGTCTCCACCTATATCCTTCCTTTGTCCCGCCCCCCTGACATCAGTCTGAAGAAGGGTCTCAACCCGAAACGTCACCCATTCTTCCTCTCCTGAGATGCTGCCTGACCCGCTGAGTTACTCCAGCATTTTGTGAAATAAATACCTTCGATTTGTACCAGCATCTGCAGTTATTTTCTTACTAAATGGCAGAGTTGGTGTGAGGAGCCAAAAGGCCCACTCTTGCTTCTAATTCTTAGTAACACATTAGGAGTATCAGCCTAGATAATGTGGTCAAATCTTTGTATGAGACTCTGATCAAAAAAAAAAATGTACGAGCTTGTGATCCAAGGCTGATGTACCAAGCTGAACAATCGCAGAGGCAGTTTTTCGACCAAGCATTTTGGAATCAATATACAGCACAGAAGTCTACAAATGTTCCTGATCTTGAGGGTTCCTGAGGGCATCATCGTGGCACAGCGGGTAGAGCCACTGCCTCACAGTGCCAGGGATCCCAGTTCGATCCCGACCTCAGGTGCCTTCTATGTGGAATTTAACCGTCCTCCCTGTGACCACTTGGGTTTCCTCTGGGTGCTCTGGTTCCTTCCTCCATCCCAAAGATTGTGCGGGTTTGTAGATTAATTGGCTTCTGTAAATTGGCCCGAGTGTGCAGCATGGATGCAAAAGTTGGATGACATAGAACTAGTGTGTTCAGTGTGGACTTGGTGGGCTAAAGGGCCTGTTTTCACATTGTATCTCTAAATTAAATTAACGTCTAGAGGCAGGACAATCAGGAAGAGACAAAAGCACTAAAATATATCAAACTATGGAAAAAGCTAATGCTTTGCTTAAATCATTTGAGTTACATACACATTCTGTAGCCTAATAAATCTGGTGGAGTCCGCTATCATGTCTGGAATAGTGCCACGCACTGGGAGATTGCCCAAGCCCTCCTTCTCCACAAACTGTTGGACTGCTCGCATTAAGATCCAAAACGGAGAACTCTAGAATCAAAGGCATTCAAAGATCAGTGCAAGAAACACACAGAGTCAATAGTGCAGGACAACACCCCACACACATGCACAAACAAAAGCACACAGGCACAAATAAAGACCTCCTCATGAACATGACAATTTTAAATACATTTCTTTTTCACTTGTTCCAACTCAACAAAACTATGTCTTGTGCATACTCAATTACATTTTTTGAGAAACCATTCCCATTATGACATAGTAGCATGAAAAATAAATGCCAAATTATGGATGCTTTTGTTATTCTGAATCAGGAAATAATTGCATTCTTTTCTTTCAGAAGATAGTTCAGACATAACCCAGACAGTTAAATGCCTTCACAGTGCTTTGCGATAGACTGCTGATGCTTGCTATTTAGGCTGACAAGTCGGAACAAATTATTAACGTCAGGCAAATAATTGGGAGTGGGGATTGAATGGAAATTCCAAATTCTGATGCGTTTACCCAACCCTAAAGAATGCAGTCCGTGATGTCACTTGGTGGATCCCAAACATTATGCATCAACATCTGCTTTTTGAAAGGAGGGGAGAGTGGGGGAGGAAGAGCCCCTGTCCAGAGCTCACTGTTAACAGACTCTGTTAAGAATAAGAGGCCATCATTGAAGATAATTTTCTTCCCCCAATTTAAACTTTCTTGTTTGAGAAGTAATAAAATTCTGCTAATGTTTTGTTACAACCTGTGTGTTGATGTTAGTGCATCGCTGATCCTTGAACAGTTCTTCTATGTTACTTGGGACCTACAGAGGTACAAAGGCAAAGGACAGTGAATATCATGGAACCAGAGGCACAACTTCATTTACAAAATATGCAGCTCATGAGGCCATTTGGCCCACTGTAACTGTGTATTTTTACTATATTGCATCCAGGTCCCTGTTGCAGTAAATACTTCCTTTAATTATCTATCCATTTCCTTTTTAGTTATAGTCATACAGCACAGAAATAGGCCCTTCAGTCTAACATGTCCATGCCGACAAAGATGCCCCGTCTAGGCTAGTCTCTTTTAAATGCATTTGGTCCATGTGTTTATGCTAGAGGAGCAGAATTAGGCCATTCATTCATGGCTGATCAACCTTTCCCTCTCAACCCTATTCTGCCTTCTCCCCAAACATTTGACACCCTTACTAATCAAGAACCTGTCAATCCCTGCTTTAAAAATACCCAATGACCTCCACACATCCCTCTGAACCTTTCCTATCCATTATGTTATTGTTGAATATGCTTCCACTTTTCTTTCAGGCAGTTCAGTCTAGATTCTAGATACCCAGTTATTGTGTAAAATAAATTTCTCATCTCCCCTGATTCTTTTGACAACTTTCACAAATCTTTGTTTTCCAGTCAAATCCCTTCCACCATTGAAACAATTCCTCAAAACTCCCATTAATTTCATAAAATACGCAAGAGTGATAAGCCAAGTTAGTTTGAATGCCTTCCTCATTCACATTAACAATGCAGGGAGAAGCACAGTAATCAACTGGATTTTAATGCTCCCTGTTAACTAGATAATGTGGAGGGGCTAGGATGGTATGGAACAATTCAACCAGATGTTATTTGTTTCCTTCAGCTCAAGATAACCTTCTTCAGTTTTTATCTTGTTGGTGTATCTGACATTGTCTCGTGTCAGAAGGCAATAAACAATACATTACAGTGCTTGTACCTTGGTGGGATTCAATGCTGTGTTGACGTTTTTGATGGCTTCATCAAAATTCTCTTCATCTTCTGGTGTTCCATCATCATTCTTCAACAATCCTGAATTAGATTGCAAGGAAAACAGAGAAGGGATATTCAATGGTCAGCATGGCACCAATTGAATACAATTAATCTGATTCTTGAAGAGAAAATTGAATAATTAAGTCAAAAAATAGTTTCACTGTGGCATAGAAAGATACAAAACAGCGGTACACATGGAAGGAAGGTGATAGAGATCCTGAAAATAGTGACATTGTCAATTTTTAAAAGAATCAAAAACAGCATTAGACACCAGTGCCTCTTTAAGCTCTTGGAAAGAACCATCCAACTTCTCCCTTTCCTGCAATATTTTACTTTAAATATTCATCCTCATCTTTTTGAAAGTTATTATTGAAACTGCATTGATCACCCCCTCTAGCAGTGGATACCAAAGCACAACAATGTTCCTTCATGAGACCTGTAGCATCTTTGCCAATTGCCTTTTCCAGATTTCAGAAGGAGCAGTAGGTCATAGACCCCGCAAGCATTTTCTGCCATTGAAACGCACCCCCTGACTCAGGAAGAGCTTCTTCCCCTCTGTGATCAGGCTTCAGAATGGTCCTTCCATAAGCTAGGTCATAAGGTCATGTGACAGGAGTACAATTAGGCCATTTGGCCTATCAGGGCTACTGCACCATTCAATCATGGCTGATCTATCTCTCCCTCCTAACCCCATTCTCCTGCCTTCTCCCCATAACCTCTAACACCTGTACTAATCAAGAATCTATCTCTGCCTTAAAAGATCCACTGACGGCCTCCACCACCTTCTGTGGCAAAGAATTCCACAGGTACATGACCCTGACTAAATAAATTTCTCCTCATCTCCTTCCTAACAGAACATCCTTTAATTCTGAGGCAATGACCTCTAGTCCTAGACTCTCCACTCGTGGAAACATCCTCTCCACATCCACTCTATTCAAGCCTTTCACTATTCTGTATGTTTCAATGAAGTTCCCCCTCATTCTTCTAAACTCCAGCGAGTGCAGGCACAGTGCCGACAAACGCTCATCATAGGTTAACCTATTCATTCCTGGGATCATTCTTGTAAACCTCTTCTGGATCCTCTCCAGAGCCTGAAAACTGCTCACAATATTCCAAATGCAACCTTACCAGCGCCTTATAGAGCCTCAACATTGCATCCCTGTTTTTGTACACAAGCCCTCTTGAAATAAATGCTAACATTGAGTTTTCCTTCTTTACTACCAATTCGACTTGCAGATTAACTTTTTTGGGAATCCTGCACCAGCACTCTCAAGTCCTTTTGCACCTCCGATTTCTGGATTCTCTCCCAATTTAGAAAATAGTCTACACCTTTATTTTCACTACCAAAATGCATGACTCCATACTTTGCTACACTATATTCCATCTGCCACTTCTCTGCCCACTCTCCCAACCTGTTCAAGTCCTTCTGCAGAGTCCCTGTTTTCTCTACACTTCCTGCCCTTCCACTTATTTTTGTATCATCCGCAAACAGCCAAAAAGCCTTCAATCCCCTCGTCCAAATCATTAATATACAACGTGAAGAGTAGCTGCCCCAGCACCGACCCCTGTGGAACTCCACTAGTCACTGGCAGCCAACCAGAAAAAGCCGTCTTTATTGCAACTTTTTGTCTTCTGCCATAAGCCAACCTGCTATCCATGCTGGTCTCTGCCCTTTTATATCATGTGCTCTCATCTTCCTTAGCAGCCTCACGTGTGGCACCTTATCAAAGGCTTTCTGAAAATCTAACTACTGTTCGATTCTCCTCTACCCCATTGCGGACGTTGGACTTTGTCTCGAGAACTGATGCATTACAATGCTGAAAACTATATTCTGCACACTAAGCTCTATCTATTGTACTCGAGTTTGACTTCATCGTACTTATGCATTATATTGATCTGATCGGATATATGTAAAACAGAGCTTTTCACTGTATCTCAGCAGGCATGACAAACTTAAACCCATGAAATATCATTACTATGCCATCTCCCTATCGTTAGATGGTTCCAGACCAATCAATTTTCCGCCACATTTGGTAGAAAGGTATTGTCATCTATGTTCTCCTCACCTGTATCTGCCTATTATCTGCCAAGGTTTGTCCTGCCATTCCTCTCTTCCAGTGTTCTTCCCCCCTCCCTAAGATCAGTCTGAGGTGGGAAACATCACCTATCCATTTTCTCCAGAGATGCTGCCTGACCCGCTGAGTTACTCCAGCACCTTGTGTCTTATTTTGTAAACCATCATCGGTGGTTCCTTGTTTCCACATGTCATCAGACTCGGTACAGATTATGGTTTTATTCCCTGAACTAACTAGTTGGGATTTTACAAAAAACCAGAAGCTTTCAAGGTTAATTTTTTGCTGCTGGCTCTCCTGTTAGCCAGCTGGTTGAACAAGATTGCATGACGGGTCATTGCAGGAGGATTTTAGCACACAATGTCTCGGCTTTCGGTTCCACCAACCCTATTGTCAATACCACAACAAATGAATCAAAAAGACTTACAAAAAAAATTGCCTTCACAAAATCTCAAGTCTTGTTTAGTTTATTATCAACACATGTACTGAGGTATAATGAAAAACTTTTTGTGTGTTATCCAGTCAAAGAAAAGACTATACATAAATACAATCATGCCTCAACAGTGCACAGATAAAGGATTTTGTTCAAGATATAACATTGAAGTCTGATAAAGTCCGATTAGAGATTATTCAAAGGTCACTAATGGGTTAGATGAGAGGTCAGGCCAACATTCTAGCTAATGAGAGGACCGTTCAGTTGCCTGATAACAGCTGGTACAATAACGTATAATTGAAATTATAAAATTCCATACCTTGTCGTATTAACTCTCGAAATGCTTCCTTTTCTTTGTAGGTTTTTGGCAACTGATTGTGGTGCTGCAGGGTTTTATTAAAAAAAAGTTAGCATGGGAATACCTATTCACAATTGATTCCATTGATGAATAACAATCAAACTCAGGATCTGTGGCATTAAAAGATCATTTCAGAACATGGCAGTCATGGTGTTACACTGAAGTGGTGTCATAAAGCATTACAGAGCAACTTTTTCTATCCCAAAGTCTAAAAGAATTTTATACGCCATTTTTAAAGACTGACCCGCTATGTTACTCCAGCACCTAGTGTCTTTTTGTATATTAAACAGTTCTTTGTTTTTACACCTTTGAAGAGTTGGCACTAAGGCAATGCAGGGTCCGATTTTGATGCTACGCGCAGAAACAGGCCCTTTAGCCCAACATGAGCTTCTACAACTCCAATGATAGAACATTACAGTAATAGATTGGATAGAGATTACTGTATATATAAAGGATAACGGGAATAATTATTATTATTATAAAGATTATACTTATATGTCTGTTCTCTTTTTGTTCAAGGTATTGATTTATCTTCAGTTACAGTTCCAAGATCAGTGAGCAATTAGTTCCAAATGAACTTAGTTCAAATGTAAGGACACTCAAATAGTCTTGGAGTCCTAGTTTGGAAAGTGAGTCTAGAATTCAAACTCTTAGCCACTAGCCAGTGAATCCTGGTGTAGGTTTTAGCCAATGTCAAGATCTAGTTTATGAATGATGCCTCCTTATTGAGAGAACCCACTTTATCCAGTCACACACGTTAATAATCTAAAACCAGTAGAAATTCAACCCAGAAATCTCTCAAGAAAACTTGCAAAAAGCATGTGTGGTGTCACCAGTGCATAGAACATGGGAATCTCAATCTTAATAGGGCACAGGCACAGGATTTGTAATATATCCATGTGCGAACATTACAAATACTTTAATCTTATAATTCAGTAATGACTTTGAAAATATGCATATCATCAAGGTCTGTATAGGGTATTTCTCAACATGTGCAGTACTATTTGACCTGCATCTTTATTACGATTATTTTTGTCCTCAGGATAAGGAAAACAAATCAACAGGAAATCCACAACGTACCTTTTCATACCACCTCTCCAGGTATTTGGCTACCACAATGATCCACGGTGTGTGACTGTGGTCCTGCAAATAAAAATAAAATGCATTAGACTACCAATATGTTCCACTATTCTGGTGAACATAAAAAGCTAAGTGAAGAGTGAATTTATGATATTTTTGTTGTGTTTGCGCACATGAAGTTGTTCATTTAGAAGCCAATGTTAGTGCCCAGGAATAAATAGTAAGGCCATAAGATATAGGATCGGAATTAGGCCATTCAATCCATCAAGTCTGCTCCACCATTTAATCATGGCTGATCTAGTTTTCCTTCTCATCCCCATTCTCCTGCCTTCTCCCCACAATCTTTGACACATTTTCTAATCAAGAACCTATCAATCTCCACTTTAACAATACATAATGACTTGGCCTTCACATTGTCTGTGGTAATTAATTCCACCAATTCACCACCATATACTCCCGACTAATGAAATGCTTAACTCCAGTCTAAAGGTATATCCTTTAATTCTGAAGCTGTTCCCTCTGGTCCTAGACTCTCCCAGTTATCCTGTTTCAAATAGCTAATATTGGTTTGATGTACTCCTAAGCAAAGCACAGTTGCACAGAAAGTAAAAGGCTTCCTCAATCCTCAGTGAAAACACCTCTAAGTGATTGGCAACTTGCCCACTCAGTGTAGCAGGATTGCTCATTTAGTGCTAACAGATTTTGTTGGTCCAGATTCGGTGGTCCAGGCCCCCAATGCATTGATTCACCCACTCACAGTAGTCACAGATATTCATTGCCTTGGGCTCCATTTTAATACAGATTTCAAGAGATAGAAGGATGCATAATGTGCCAAGTCACTTTACCATGGGACCAAGGTTGATCAGTTCACCATCTCCCAGTCTGCTTGTCATATAGAATCCTAATAGCGATGGATAATGATAATCTAACTTCTATTCTTCACTGCAGCATCTCTCTCTTCAGCACTACTCCATCTTTACCATATTGTCTCACAGTCTATTCTGCTGTATGTTTTGCTTTGGCATTCTTCAGAACCACACATTTCTTTTCTCAGTGTAGTCACAACAAATATAATTTTGAAATAAATTGAGCCATTTTTAAGCTTGATTCATACAACTCAGCTGCTGCAAGGATCGTTATTAGTGTTTGCTGCTGTACCTTTTTGTCCATACTATTCAGGTCATACTCATGAACGTGAGTCCTCAGGTGTGGGAAAGGCTTGTCCAGTCTCAGATCTTCCAGCGTGTTGTCTGGGTGCGATTCCACAACTATGAGGAAAACAAATACTTTAAACCTTCCGCAGGCCCTCCATTCACCACGTACTCACGCAATAAATCTTTATAGCAGAAACAAGGAACTGCAGATGCTGGTTTACAAAAAAGGTCACAAAGTGCTGGAGTAACTCAGTAGGTCAGGCAGGTCTGAAGAAGGGTCCTGTTCTCCAGAGATGCTGCCTGATCCGCTGTTCCTCAGCAATTTGTATCCTTTTCAATAAACTTTTATGTTGCTTCCAATGGTCTCATTTTGAATTTCACTCCTATTCCCCAGTCCATGGCATGATGTAAGAAAGCATTGGCTGACTGGTGAACATGATTGCTCATAATAAATTCTTCACAACATTGGACACTGGGCTCCGTGTTGTTATCATTCCGCTTCTTTAACAGTACAATGGCAATTTAGCGACGGAACATTTGATTCGCCCCGGGAGGCGCCACAGGAGATTAAGATGCGATGACTGAGGTAGAAAGATGCCCAGGGCACTTACCCGGGTGCTCCTTTACAGCCAGCCTCATGTAGCCAACCAGACCATACGTTCTACACACCAGCAGTGGAACATCAGCAGCCCACAGCACAGTCGATAGGTGCAGCAGCGAGCTAACAGCAAATAAATGGGGATTGGTTTATTGATGGCGAGTTTCAAGTCATAGAGTCATACAGTATGGAAATAGGCCCTTATTGATGACTACAATATTATCTAAAAGTTAACAAAGTGCTTTGCGACATTGTTAAAAAAAACAGCCAGTTCCAGGCCACAGTATTGTGGCGCAGCAGTAAAGTTATTGCCTTTCAGCGCCAGAGACCCGGGTTCAATCCTGACGACAGGTACTGTCTGTATGGCGTTTGGACATTCTCCCTATGACAGTGTGGGGTTTCTCTGGGTGCTCTGGTTTCCTCCCACACTCCACAGATGTGCAGGTTTGTAGATTTATTTATGTGTGTAGGATGGTGCTAGTGTACGAGGTTCACTGGTCGGCGCGGACTCATGGCCGAGCTGCCTCAGTTTCAGGCTATAGGCACTGTAGCTAAGAGGGGGCGGGGGGGGGGATATTTTTGTGGTGCTGGAAGATGAGGTGCCAGTCGAATTGACCGCATTATTTTGCTTGGTGTCCACCCTGCTGAGTGCTATCAAATCTGCACCCATCTAGGCAAGAGAACCCACTGCAATGGCCTAACAGAGGGCAGAAAATGGTAAATAAATAAAATATTACAAATCTGCTGCGTACCTCTCTGCGAGTTGAGTGGCAATGACCACGCTGAATCCAAGAAAGAACGTGGGATCATTTTCCAGCAGCTGCTCCACGCTCTGAAAAAGTTACTTGTTTTTTAGCTAGTTGCAAACAGGAGAAAACTAAATTACAGATACTAAATATTTTACTTTAATTTATAAATTTCCTTATTCTTCCATCCTTCATAGAATCTGATGGCAGTGAACGACCTAACTGGTCCTTTCCTAGTTTGGCGTATGTGACTCCAGTTCACTCTGCCACATACTGTAACTGGGCTGAGAATAACAAGGGTTAGCTAACAATTTCTGCTTGGAGAAACCCAGAATCCAGATAAAGCAGTTAAACTGCGATCCATCCCCACTACCACCTCTGCTGGATTAGGAATGCCGATAGAGGAATTTGGCATCAAGTTAGGAATTGGGGACTCAGCCAAATTGCAGTCAAACTCATCTTCTGGACTTTTTTGAAGATGTAACAAGTAGATTGGATAAGGAAGAGCCAGTGGATGTGGTATGTAGGGACTTTCAAAAAGCCTTTGACAAGGTCCTACACAAGAGATTAGTGTGCAAAATTAGAGCACATGGTGTTGGGGTAGGGTATTGACATGGATAGAGAACTGTTTGGCAGACAGGAAGCAAAGAGTAGGAATTAACTGGTCCTTTTCAGAATGGCAGGCAGTGTCTAGTGGAGTGCCGCACGGCTCGGTGCTGGCACCCCAGTTATTTACAATATATATGAACGATTTAGATGAGGGAATTAAATGTAACATCTCCAAGTTTGCAAATTACACAAAGCTGGGTGGCAGTGTGAGCTGTAAGGAGGATGCTATGAGGCTGCAGGGTGACTTGGATTGGTTGGGTGAGTGGGCAGATGCATGGCAGATGCAGTATAAAGTGGATCAATGTGAGGTTATCCACTTTGGTGGGAAGAACAGGAAGGCAGATTATTATCTGAATGGTGTCAGATTAGGAAAAGAGGAGGTACAACGAGACCTGGGTGTTCTTGTACATCATTGCTATTGAGGGAGTGCAGCGTAGGTTCACCAGGTTAATTTCCGGGATGGCGGGACTGACATATGCTGAAAGAATGGGTCGACTGGGCTTGTATTCACTGGAATTTAGAAGAATGAGAGGGGATCTTATAGAAACATATAGAATTCTTAAAGGATTGGATAGGCTAGATGCAGGAAAAATGTTCCCGATGTTTGGGGAATACAGAATCAGGTGTCACAGTTTAAGAATAAGGGGTGGCCATTTGGGACTGAGATGAGGAAAAACTTCTTCACCTAGAGAGTTGTGAATCTGTGGAACTCTCTGCCACAGAAGGCAGTGGAGGCCAATTCACTGGATGTTTTCAAGAGAGTTAGATTTAGCTTAGGGCTAAAGGAATCAAGGGATCCGGGGAAAAAGCAGGAACAGGGTACAGATTTTTGATGATCAGCAATGATCATATTGAATGGCAGTGCTGGTTCAAAGAGCCGAATGGCCTACTCCTGCACCTATTTTTCTATGTTTCAATATTACTAAAGACTTTGAGAAGTCCATATGGACAACATCCACCATCGTGGTCTCGTCAATACCTTAAAGTATCTCGATAATACCTTCAGTAACTTAGTCAACAGTCTGTGCTACTGATCTTGGGGCCAATGGAAACAGTTTATTGTGTGGAGAATTTTCGAAGAGATAAGTTTACAATACGAAGGAGGACACAAAGTGCTGGAGTAACTCAGCTGGACAGGTAACGATACCGGAGAACATGGATAGGTGATGTTTCAGGTCGGGACCTTTCTTCAGACTGATTGTAGCAGGGGAGAAGAAAGCTGGAAAAGGGGAGAGGTAGGACAAATCGTGGCAGGAAATAGGTCGGTTTGGGTGAGGGGAATTCTTTAAGAGAACAGAAGTGTGTGTGTAACATCACCATTTTAAGATTAAAGCATTATTGTGACATGTAGTGTGATCACCTCCTCCACGAAGTTTCCACTGACATCACTGTTCAGCTCCTGCAGTAATTCCGTGGCTGCTTGCGCTCGGCCCTGAATTGAAAGCAAAATGTAAATATACAAGCTCGCTGTTTATAGGCAGCTTCCTTTCCTTAAGTTGATTGAGATCCTCGGGTGGCTAGAGTTATTGTTGGCCCACCCCATCTACACATCTTTCTCTTCCTTTCTCCCTCACGTGTACCTTCTGCTCTTTATTTGCATCCATGCCACTTGGCCCCATGGCTCACTATGGGAGCAGGTTCCATACTTTTGTTATCCTCTGGAGAAAGATATTTCTCCTCAATTATTATTAGATTTATCAGTGACCGCCGAAGGTTTATACTCACTAGTTCTGGTCTCATAAGCAAGTGGACATATTTTCTCTACAAAAAAAATTAAGACGGTGGTGTTCCTCATATTCCACTTGGGTAGCTTACAACCCAACAGTATGAATATTGCATTCTCCAGTTTTAGGCAACAAGCCCCCACCCCCCTCCTTCTTTCAGGTGCTCCACCCTGCTGCGCCCATTTCTCCCACGATCATGTTCCCCTTTCACCCAACCCTCTACATTCCTCCATCTATATTCTCCCTCTGGCTTTACATTTTACTCTTCTCTCCTTATCTGACACCCTTTTCCATCTATTTCACCAATCGTTTTTGTCTGCCCATCTGCCAATCAAACCCACTCTCACCTGTTTCCACCTATCACTTGCCAGACTTTGTCCCACCACTTTTCCAGCTGTCTTCCCCCACTACAGTCTGAAGAAGGGTCTCGACCCAAAACATCACCTATCCATGTTCTCCAGAGATACTGCCTGACTCGCTGAGTTACTCCAGCACTTTGCCTTTTTTTTGTAAACTAGCTTCTACAATTCCTTGCGTCTCTTTCTCTATCAATCCCCTGGCAAACTATCAAGAAACATCATTCACCCCTTTTCTAGTGAAGAGGACTCTTACTTATTCAAATTTCCAGTTATGGCATCCTTCTAGCAGCCCCTTCTATTTACACTCTCTTCTATGCCCCTTCAATGACATGGAAGAAAAGAATTCTGCACCGCTGTTGACATGGTGTAACTAAGATTCCACACATATCATTGCATTGACTTTTCACATGCAATAGCTCTAGATACAACCTCAAATCAGGTCCTGGAACACAGCCACCAAATGGTGGCATTACACGCAAAGACCAGACATGCAGGAAAAATGATCAAATAAGCGATGATGCTATGAAAAATGGGTTTATCTTTCAAATTTATGACATAAAAATACCAGAATTCACCTTTCCAATGCTGTTTTTTGTTAGGAAAAAGCTGCAAGAGAAAGACAGACAATGAGGACTAAGAATAAAATACATCGCACACTTTTCACTTCTTTCGGCAAATGTACTACTAAGATCACTGTAAACAGCACTCCGCCACCTCCAAAAGAGACAGGCAGACACAATACACCCTTGAACCACTACCACCATTTAATAAGAAAATGATTGACCAGGGCTGCCTCTATTTTCCCACCATTATCCATCCCTCATTACCCTTAGTGTTGTTGATCTTAGTGATAGATCCACAGGATAACCTTTTAGTTTTAGAGATACAGCATGGAAACAGGCTATTCAGCCCACCGAGTCTGTGGCGACCAGCGATCCTCATACATTAGGTCTGTCCTACACACTAGGGACAATTTATAGAGGCCAACTAACCATGTTTAAAATGTGGGAGGAAACTGGAGCATCTGGAGAAAACCCTTGCGGTCACAGGGAAAACATACAAACTCCCTACAGATTACACAGAGATCAAACCTAGCTCTCTGGTGCTGTAAGATAGCAGCTCTACTGCTGCGCCACTGTGTTGCCCAATTGATAAAATGTGCTTGGCATTTCTGATGATGAGTTTCAAACACAACAATTAGCAAGGGTACTGTTTCAAGTCTGTCATCTAATTTCTTGATTGGATAGGAGAGCATGCAAAATAAAACTTTTCACCATACCTCGCACACATGACAATAATAATAAACCTAAACCAAAGCAGAAATGGCTATATTTAGATTTGGAGATACAGCGCGGAAACAGGCCCTTCGGCCCACCGAGTCCGCGCCGCCCAGCGATCCCCACACATTAACACTATCCTACACACACTAGGGACAATTTTTACATTTGCCCAGCCAATTAACCTACAAACCTGTACGTCTTTGGAATGTGGGAGGAAACCGGAGATCTCGGAGAAAACCCATGCAGGTCACGGGGAGAACATACAAACTCCGTACAGACGGCGCCCGTAGTCAGGATCGAACCTGAGTCTCCGGCGCTGCATTCGCTGTAAGGCAGCAACTCTACCGCTGCGCCACCGTGCCGCACATGAACTTCTCATTACCTGAAGAGTCAGGTATGGGAAAGGAGAAATAACTCAATATGCAACAGCATCCAAAATACTGCATGGCAGTGAATACAGGTTGGCCACCAAGCACGAGCGAGGCATGGAGAAGAGCGATTAAGATGAAGATAAAATTGTGGTCTGAAGAGTGTGGCTTGAGAAACTAGGGGAGGGTTTATCAGAGGTTATGTGTCCGGGGACACACTGTCCTATAGGCAAAATGACAGCATAAGCAACAAACTTCGCACAACAACAACACAAATAGTCTGTGTTTAAGGACTCACTTGTTGCCAACATCTTCCCCAACAACATCTTTCCCATCCACGATTGTAAACGATCCAATTCCTGGGGACAGATGGGGCCAGTGAGAATAGTGCTTCACTACTAATCACCATCTCTGTTTTTTGTTTTAAGTTGCCCGATCTTACCAGGAAGCACCAGGTTCTTCAGGATTTCAGTACCAGTGGCACTGGCATTAATCAGACACACACGAGCAGCTTCCAGAGCCTCCTGTCCGTGATCGCCCCACAGCCTGTGGGAGGAAACGCAGCGGGTGGCGTTAAACTCTTTGTGTGCTTGTCCCAGGGGAGGATCTACTATCACACGATACAATCGCTCCACTCTACCAATTCTCTTCCCACTTGTAAATCTATCATTATTTCTAGCTGTACTGAACTACATTCTGATATATTTTCTCTTTGCGCATAGGGCATAGATCGAAGAGGGAAAAGATTTAATAACAACCTGAGTGACAACTTTTCTCACACAGAGGTTGGTGGGTATAAGGAACAGGAAATAGTTGAGGCAGGTAGTGTAACAACATTTAAATATACGTAGACAGGTACAAGGATAGGAAAGATTTAGAGGGAGTAGAATCAAGGAACTGCAGATGGTGGTTTTCAAAAAAAGGACACAAAGTTCTGGAGTAACTCAGCGGGTCAGGCGGGCATTTCTGGGGAACATGGATAGATGACGTTTCAGGTCAGGACCCTTCTTCAGACTGATTGAATCAGGGGCAAGAAAGCTGGATAAGAGATGGGAGTTGGACAAAGTGTAAGACGTTCCAGACAGAACGTACTGGGCCAGAGTTGGGGCAGGAACAATAACAACATTTAAAATACATTTGGACAGGCACACGGATAGGAAAGATTTAGAGTGATATGGGCCAAACACAGGCAGGTGGGACTAGTGTCGATGAGGCATCTTGGTCGGCGCGGGCAAGTTGGCCGGGATCTCCCCTCACCGCAGCTGCCGGTCGTATTTCTCCTCCTTGTTGAGGGCCCCGGTACCGCCGCCCGCCGCCGCCATGGAGACCGCCCAGGTAAACCCAGTCTCCCTTCACCCGCGGCCGCACTTTCGTTACCGCTCGGCTTGTTGTACCGGCAGATTCGTCAAACGGAGCAACTCGACGCGGCCTCCGGACGGAGAGGGAGCTGCAAGCGCAGCCCAAGGCGGCCTCCGGACGGAGAGGGCGCTGCAGGCGCGGGTCGGCGCGGCCTCCGGACGGAGAGGGCGCTGCAGGCGCGGATCGACGCGGCCTCCGGACGTAAAGGGCGCTGCAGGCGCGGATCGGCGCGTCCTCCGGACGGAGAGGGCGCTGCAGGCGCGGATCGGCGCGGCCTCCGGACGTAAAGGGCGCTGCAGGCGCGGATCGGCGCGTCCTCCGGACGGAGAGGGCGCTGCAGCGCGGAATCACTCATTGAAGAGGCAATTACCAGTCTATTATTGAATTGATATGGAGGAAAGAACTGCAGATGCACACTGACACACGCATATTCACACTGACACACGCATATTCACACTGACACACGCATATTCACACTGACACACATGCAACCTCGCATACAGTTTCACTCAGATTCACTAAAATACCCCAACATTCTCACACACACTGACACACATTCATGCAGACATACATGCGATCACATACATAGACACACACAAATACATACTTTCAAACACACACTCTAAATCACACAAACACATTCCTCACGAGCCCCAATCTCTCATCCCATTTCTCATCCTGCCCATCCAAACGCAGTCAGGTGGGACTAGTGTAGATGGGGAATCTTGGTCAAGCTTGGCTGAAGGACCTTTTTCCGTTATGACCTAGTACTCTGTATGATCCCTCCTCCAGTAACGTGCCTCCCAGAGTCACCACTTTGTCGTGGCGGACAAGCTTGCATGTGCCTGAGATCTTGAGAGTTAAACCAATTGTGCTCCTGGCTGGGTCACCCAAGGCGGGCAGGTCCTGATGAAGCGCAGCGCAAGAAGAAAACCTCGATGGTGGAACAGGCGGAGGATGGTGTCTAGACGGCGGGGGGAGAGCACAGTGGCTGAGAAGATGGAAGAAGCTGCAGCAGGGAGAGACTCAAAACTATGGTGGATTCCACGCCGTGCGACCCGGGTCTGACTCTGTCAAGGACTGTGTGGTGGCTGTCTGTGCACCCGTCTCCCATCAGGAAAAGATGTCACCCACGGATGTCCATCTGGAGGGACAGAGAGACACAAGGAACTGCAGATGCTGGAAACTGCAGCAAAACACAGTGCTGGAGGAACTCAGTGGGTTAGGTAGAATCTGTGGAGGGAATGGACGATGATGGTTGGGATCGGGACCCTTTCTCGGACAAAGTGGCTCTTGAATTGGTCTCTTCATCTATCTCAAGGCCCACCTGGACAATCGTACTCAATATCCCTTCATTCCCTGCATGTCCATATGTCTATCTAAAAGCCTCTTAAACACCGCTATCGCATCGTAAGCAACAGCACAACCATTCTAACCTAGAATAACTGATCATTTATTAAGTAAATATTTATTTGATGTTCTTGGTTGTAAAGCTGCAGCAAGTAAAAAAATGTCATTAGAAACATAGAAATGTAAAAAATAAGTGCAGGAGTAGGCCATTCGGCCCTTTGAGCCAACACCGCCATTCATTATGATCATGGGTGATCATCCAAAATCAGTACCCCTTTCCTGCTTTCTCCCCATATCCCTTGATTCCGTTAGCCCTAAGAGCAATATCTTACTCTCATGAAAACTTCCAGTGAATTGGCCTCTACTGCCTTCTGGCATTGCTCCCGTCCCAGTGCATTTGACAATTAAACAAACTTGACTACTTTCCAAAATGCAATCCTCTTTCTGATGAAACAGGGTCTGAAGAAGGGTCACGACATCATCTATTCTTCAGAGATGCTGCCTGACCCGCTGAGTTACTCCTGCACTTTGCGTCTGTTTTTGTAAACCAGCATCTGTGGTTCCTTGTGGCCACACTTCTGTTTCATGTAGTTTTGGAACCGTGCTGGGTTTCTCTGTGGGACTGACCATTTGGGTGGGGCTGTGGTGTGGGTGGGGTGGCTGGACTTTGACTGAGTGTGTCACTCGGCCTCTTTACTCTGAGGACTCCACCTCTGGGTCCACACAACTCTGCCAACCTCGAGAGCATCAAGGCATGTCCTCAGAGAATACCCCGATACAGTGATCCATGTATGAACTGGCAGGAACTGAACATTCTCCACACCAGCAATTACTGCTCTCCCACGGGCTTATAAATATTCTGACTCTCCACTCTTCCCATCAAAGATCACGTTGAGCTCCATCTTCCCACTTGTTCTCCCCTTCAATAGTGAAAGGCCAGGATAAAGGCGGGCAGGATGTTTTCACGAATGTGAGATTCTAGGACCAGAGGGCACAGCCTCAGAATAAAAGGAAGTACCTTTAGAAAGGAGATTAGGAGGAATTTCTTTAGCCAGAGGGCAGTGAATCTGTGGAATTCATTGCCACAGACGGCTGTGGAGGCCAAGTCAATGGGCATCTTTAAGGCAGAGGTTGACAGATGCTTGATTAGTATGGGTATCATGGGTTATGGGGAGAATGCAGGAGAATGAGGGTCAGAGAGAAAGATAGATGAGCAATGATTGAATGGCAGAGTAAACTCGATATGTTCTCATGACTTATGAACTTACAAACTGCGTACACAGAACAGTACTACTCAGGAACAGGCCCTTCAGTCCACAATGTCTATGCCGAGCATGATGCCAGGTTAAACTAATCTACTTGACCTGCACATGATCCACAACCTTTCATTCCCTGCCCATCCACGTGCCTATCCAAAAATAGACACAAAGTGCTGGAGTAACTCAGCGGGTCGGGAAGCAGTTCTTGACCACGCTGTTCCATGCTTCAGTCCAGCTTGCCCATGCTGCCCAACATGTCCCATCTATACTTCACGCTGCTTCGGCATGACCAGCAGCATAACCAAGGGCGAGTCACACCCCGGTCACTCCCTCTTCTACCCTCTCCCATCAGGCAAGATGTACAGAAGTATGAAAATGCACACCTCCAGATTCAGTGATTTCTCCACTCTAGGTAATAGACAGTGCATTTACCCCATCTACTCTCCTCAATTTTATACACCGCTGTAAGATGACCACTCATTTTCCTGCGCTCCAAGGAATAAAGTCCTATCCTGCTCAACCGCTCCCGTTTGCTCAGGTCCTTAAGTCCTGGCAACATCCTTGTAAATCTCCTCTGCACTCTTTCCAGCTTAATTACTTCCTTCCGACAGCAGGGTGACTAAACTGAGCACTATACTTTAAATGTGGCCTCACCAATGTCTTGTATAACTGTAACATAACCACCCAACTTCCATATTCAATGCTCTGACACTATCTACCTGTGACATCTCCTTTAAACTTTGCTCCTCTCACCTTATTGCCCCTTTCATCTTAGCAATGTACTATCCCACCCAGCAGTGTGCCCCCATGAATCCGGGAAGAAAAGAGTCTAGGACCAGAGAGCACGCCCTCAATAAAAGGACGTACCATTAGAATTGGGTAGAGGAGAAGTTTCTTGAGCCAGAGGGTAGTGAATCTGTGGAATTCATTGTGGAGGCCGTCATTGAGTCTTTTTAAAACGGAGATTGGTATGTTCCTGGTTAGTAAGGGCATCAAAGGTTGTGGGGAGAAGGCAGGAGAATAGGGAAAGGGAAAGGTAGATCAACCATCCTCCAATGGCAGAGCAGACTCAAAGGGCCAAATGGCCTAATTCTGCTCCTATGTTTTGTTTATCTTAGAGATACAATGTGGAATCTGGCTTTTAGGCTCACCAAATCCACGCCAACCATTGATCACCAGTTCACATTTGTTTCTACCTTATCCCATTTTCTCATCCACTCCCTACACACTAGGGGCAACTTACAGAGAGCCAATTAACCTATAAACCTGCACATCTTCGAGATGTGGGAATAAACCAGAGCACCTGGAGAAAACCCATGTAAACACCGGGAGAATGGGCAAACTCGACACAGACAGCAACCAATGTTAGGATTGAACCTGAGTCTTCAGCTCTGTCACTGTGTCGTCATATCTTATGAAGTTCTGTTACACAGTTTATGCATCTAAGTTGTGAACACTGAGATCCCTGTGATTCTCCACTAATAACAATCCCTTTATTCCGACTATTTAAGCAATCCTCTATCCGTGCCAGCATGTTGCCCCAGGCCTTTAAGCTCTTATATAATAACCTTTTTGTTTGGTACCTTATCAAGTGGCTCTTGAAAGGTTTCTTTCACAAGGTTGTGGGTGTGGGATGGTGTCATGAATGCACACAGTGAGAACGTAATCAAAAAGAGGCCCCAGTTCATTAAAGCATCAGGTTATTCCACAAATCGATCAATCTGCCTATACAGGATAATCACCAACCTAAATCTTAATGAGATAAAGCTGCGTACGGAATGGGCACTGGTTTTATTGAAGCAATTGGGTGTTGCAATCTGGAGTGATAAAGTGCTCAGTTCAGCAAGGTCATTGCCCACACATTAATTCTCCAAAATAACCTCCACTCAAAAGTGAGGGAGTTATAAAATATTATCTGCTGATTTATTGCACTGATGTGTTTTGTGAGCTTAAGGTACATAAATTATCAGCTGTCCTTCCCACATTACAACCCTTGACAGACCGTGAGCACTTTGGAAATATCTTGAAAATAGTCAATGCAGCACAGAGGTGGACTGATCGGCTCATGAGACCTCTGCTGGCTTTGGTAGAGCTCTCTAATTTAGTTTAGTTTAGAGATACAGCGCGGAAACAGACTCTTTGGTCTAACGAGTCTGCGCCGACCAGCGATCCCCGTACACTAGCAGTATCCTACACACTAGGGACAATTTACATCTTTTACAGAAGCCAATTAACCTACAAACCTGCGCATGTCTCTGGAGTGGGGGAAAATGAGAAAATCCACACAGTCACAGGGAAAACATACAGTACAAACTTCGAACAGACAGCATCTGTAGTTAGGTTCCAACGCAGGTCTCTGATGCGGTGAGGCAGCAACTCAACCACTGTGCCACCGTGCCACCCTCTCTAATTGATCCCCTACTTTTGCTCTTTGCACTCAACCCACCCTCAGGTACTTATCCCGTTCCTAGTGGAAAGTTGCATTTGAAGTCACAAGGACCTGCAGGTGCTGGAATCCTGAGCAAAACACAAACTGCTGGAGGAACTCTGAGGGTCAGGCAACATTTGTGGAAGGAATGGACAGATGATGCCTGAAGGGGGGTCCTGATCCCAAAACATTACCCATCCATGTTCTCCACAGATGCTGCCTGACACGTTGTGTTACTCCAGCACTTGGGGTGTTTGTTGTTCCAGATTCCTGCATCTTCAGTCACTAGTGTCCACAGCATTTCCCTTTTTTTTTAAACTATTGGAGTTTTAGGGGTTAACGTGGACTGCAGTTTCTCCTGTGGTTTGATTGCTAAACTTGAAACTAGAGCTTGTTTTATTCAAAACCAGAGGAAGTAGAAATTCCTGATTCAAACAGTGTGCAGTAAATTGGGGGTTGGACTCACGCGGTATAACGTGGCGAGGGAGGGGAGGGGAGGGGAGGGGGGGGACGGGACACACAGATAGATATACGCTGGAATTGGGAGAAAACGCAGTGAAAAAATACAGATGTATCTTTTTAAAAGGGTGTTTGAGTTTTAGGTTTGGTGCTGTTTTGGGATATATTTTGACGGTGCTGGCGTGCAAAATAGGTGATATGTTGGGAAGGATGATGTGTCGACCGGAGAGGTTGAAGGGGAAACGATGTGAAGATTGGTGTATGTGTGCGTATCGGGTACCCTGCAACTCTGCCGACTCGGGCACCGGCCACTGATCTCGGGACACGGCGGTGGCTTCAGCCAGCAAACGGACGCCTTCTTCCCTTCCCTTCCCTTCCCTTCCCTTCACACAGTGCCAGCCCACTCCGAGTCAATAAAAGGGGAAGGCATCATTCCCTCTCTACACTACGCCAGAATGAGCGCACAGAATTGCTGGGGCTACGGAGATGAGAACGGTAAGTCCACTGGTCGCCCCTTGCTGTTTTATTTGGACTGGGAATTCTGACCTGCTGCAACATTGGTAGATGGCCACAGAAACTCACGTTGTAAATTTGTGAAGTGATGTATGTAGGAAGAGCTATGATTTACATTGGAAAAAAACTAGCCAGTGGTAGCTATAGTAGGGGGTACAATTAATGACTTTTAAAGGACATTTGGACAGATATATGGATCGGAAAGGTTTAGAGGGCTGTGAGGCAAATACAAACAAATAGAAGTAGCCTAGGTATCACAAAATGCTGGAGTAACTCAGCAGGTCTAGGCAGCATTCAGTCTGAAGAAGGGTCTCGACCCGAAACGTCACCCATTCCCTCTCTCCTAGATGCTGCCTGACCTGCTGAGTTACTCCAGCATTTTGTGATACCTTCGATTTGTACCAGCATCTGCAGTTATTTTCCTACACAATGGAACTAGCCTGATTAGTTTAACTTGGTGTTATGTCCAGCACAGACTGTGGGCTGAAGGGCCTTTATCTGTGCTGTACTGTTCTATTTTCAGTGTTTGATATGACAACTGTCAGCATAGGCAAGATGGGCCGAATGGCCTGATTCTGTGAGGTAATGTGTTCTTTGCTTAATGTGATAACTTTGTCGGCACGGCAAGGTGAGCTGAAGGGCCTGTTTCTGTACTGTAATGTTCTGTGATCTATGTTTAATATGACAACTTTGTCAGCACAGGCCAGATGGGCTGAAGGGCCTGTTTCTGTACTTTCCTGCCCATTGTTTAACATCCACAAGTTCCTGACATTAGATCTCTGGAGAGAGAGTTGGAAAGGGTGCAGAAAAGATTCATCTGGGCTTGCGGATTTGAGCTACAGGGCATAGTTGAATAGTTGGAACACTCAGTCTTTTTTTTCTTTTAAAAGATTCTAAAACCAGAGGACGTAGGCTTCAGGTGAGAGTGGAGAGATTTAAGAGGGACCTCGGGGGCGACTTCGTCACTCAGAGGGTAGTCCGTATCAGGAAGAGCTGCCAGAGTAAGCTATAGAAATGGATATAATTGCATCTAATACGCATTTGGAAAGATTTATGGATAGGAAGGATTTAGAGGGATACGGACCAAATACAGGCAAATGGGATTAGCCCAGAATGGTATTCTGGTTGGCATGGACAAGATGGGCTGAAGGGCCTGACATTGTGCTGCACAGCTCTATGACTCTGACTAGTGTGTTCTGAATTAGTTTGATGTAGGTGCAGATTTTCAGAGTATCTGAACCTCAAGGCAGTTTCCAATCCTCTCCTCCCTGAAATAGATTTTGATCCTGCAAAGTAATTCTCTCCCTTGTAACAACAGAGAGAGGCATGGTGGCACAGCGGTAGAGTTCCTATCTACAGCACCAGAGACCCGGGTTCAATCCTGACTACGGTTGCTGTGTGTACAGAGTTTGTAGGTTCTCCCTGTGACCGCGTGAGTTTTCTCTGGGTTGCTCCCACATTGCAAAGGTTAATTGGCTTCGGTAATAATTATAAATTGTCCCTAATGTGTTGGATAGTGCTCGTGTATGGGGTGATTGCTGGTTGGCACAGACTTGATGGGCCAAAGGGCCTATTTCCATGCTGTAACTCTAAACTGAAGGTAAAATATTTTGGGCAGTAAGTGGGGTGACGTTGCCACAAGCCTCAAGGAGGCACTGAATGACCTGGAGTGTCTCCATTGCAGGTCCCTTGAACTGGCACAAGAAGTTTCCACTTGCCCAGGGGAACCGGCAGTCTCCCATCGACATTGTGGGTGCCGAGGCAGCCTACAACCCCGACCTAGGGCCGGTCACCATCTCCTACAGTGGCTGCTCCTCCATGTCCATCTGCAACACCGGCCACTCGGTGGTGGTGGAGTTTGAGGATTGCAACGATAAGACAGGTGAGGCAAGGGGCAGTGTGCGCATCGGCCTTCAACATTATAGAGGTGCACCTCTTCAGTTTAGTTTATTATTGCCACGTGTACTGAGCTACAATGAAAAGCTTTTTTTGATGCGTGCTAACCAGTTAGAGGAAAGACTATACATGATTACAGTGAAGCCGTCCACAGTGTTCAGATCCAGGATAAAGGGAATAACGTCTAGTGCAAGACTCCAGTAAAGTCCGATTAAAGATAGTCCGGGGGTCTCCAATGAGGTCGATGGGAGGTCAGAACCGCTCTCTAGTTGGTGATAGGTTGGTTCAGTTGCCTAATAACAGCTGAGAAGCAACTGTTCCTTAATCTGGAGGTATGCATTTCATACTTCTGTACCTCTTGCTTAGTGGGAGAGGGAAGAAGAGGAAATGACCGGGGTGAGACTCGCACTTGCCTTATCGATAAATACAAGATCATGAGAAAAATAGATCACGATCTTTTGCCCAGAGTAGGGGAATCGAGAACCAGAGGACATAGATTTAAGGTGAGAGGGGAAAGATATAGTAGGAACCTGAGGGGTAACATTTTCACACAGAGGGTGGTGTATGGACTAAGCTGCCAGAGGAGGTAGTTGAGGCAGGGACTATCATAAGGTTTAAGAAACACTTGGACATACATGGATAGCATATGTTTAGAGGTATGTGGGTCAAAAGCAGGGGGGGCTAGTGTAGATGGGGCATGTTGGTCGCGAAGGCAAGTTGGGCCGAAGGGCCTGTTTCCACGCTGTATGACTCTATTTCCGTCACTTCTGACGTGATGCCACCACCAGGCACATCTGCTCATTCCAGCACCTTTCTGCAGAGAAGGGCCTGTTTCTGTGCTGTCCAGCTCTATGACTGTATCAGAGTTCATTATGCCATTACGTCTGTTCCTCCAGTGAACAAGGTCATGGATGATCTGACCGCCATGCCTCTGTTATGTGTTCCTCAAAATCCTTGCCCCAAAAACAACGTCCATCGTTTTCAGAGTTGAGATATCCAAATGTTCTCTGTAACTCTGGAACAGATGGATTCCCAGGTAACGGGGTTGAGAGGGAAAGATAGATCAGCCATGATTGAATGGTGGAGTAGACTTGATGGGCTGAATGGCCAAATTCTGTCCAATATCTTGTGAAATGATCAAACTTTGTATGAAGGCTGGCAAGCTTCTGAGAGACTGAGTTTTGTTTTTAAGTTTCATCTTGTTCAGGGCTCCCACAGCCAGACAAGATAATTCCCCCCAATCCACCTCAAATCCCTTTAATCATTTGAAGACGACTTCAGAGCGGCCCTTGATCCTCTATTCTCAGCAGAGGATGTGTAGTCTGTGCGATCACTATGCAGTTAACTCGTTAGTCCCAGCGTCATTCATAGCTCCCAATGCGACCCATTACCTCATAGAAGCCTCTGCCCCAGCCCTGCCTCCTCACCCACTCCCCCTGTGTCTCCCCTCTCATGCGTCACCCTCCTCTGTCTCCCCTTTCCTATTTCACCCCCTTGTGAGTCTCTGTCTTACTTGTGCATATGTGTACACACTGCTCTGTCTGTGTCTGTGTGCCACACACTCATATGTTAGTGTATCTGCACTTGTTGCTCTCTCGTGTGTCTGTGCATGTGTGTGAATATCTACATGTCTGTGTATCTGTGTTTGTATGTGTCTCTGTGCGTGTACTTGTCTGTGAATGTGTCTGTGTGGAGCATGTTGCATGTATCTGTGTGGCTTCTGTTGCATGTCTGTGTCTTTTGCATATGTGTGTGAACATTTGTGTGTGATGTGTATATTTGTGCATGTGTGTGTGTGCGCATGTAGCATGTACGAGTATTGTGCGCTGAGTGTATGTTGCATGGGTACGTACATCCCCACCCCTCCATGTTTTTGTGTTTCTTGCAGATTTTTTTTTATTTTGCAGAAATTAGTTATTTGCGACCTCTAGAGAAAGTGTGAGGAGATGGAATGTGTGACTGCAATGATTAAATGTCAGTCAGTTAATTATTGATTTGGAACAGCAGCATAGAACTTTTTTACAGTTTGGGCCATAACTGATGAGTGATAAATGAGCCACAATCTCTCTGCAATTAGAAACTCTAAGCATGTCATGGCAGGGTGTGAGAGTGCTGAGTAGGCAGGAATTGTTCCCTTCTCTCACTCACTCCCGAATAAATTTTGGGATGGGGCCATCTCTGGCAAGTCCAGCATTTATCACACATCCCCACTTACCCCTGAAAAGGTGGAGGTGAGCTGCCTTCTTGAACCTCTGCAGTCCTCTGGAGAAGGTGCTCCCACAGTGCTGATCGGGAAGGAGTTAGAGTTTAGAGATACAGCACGGAAACAGGCCCTTCGGCCCACCAAGTCCACGCCGACCATCGATCACCCGTTCACAGTAGTTCCATGTTATCCCACTTTCTCATTCCCATCCTACACACTCGGGGCACACTAGGAGCAATTTACAGAGGAACAATTAACCTACAAACCCACACGTCTTTGGGGTGAGGAAGGAAAACGGGGCACCTGGAGGAAACCCACACAGTCACAGGGAGAACATGGAAACTCCGCCCAGGCAGCTCCCAAGGTCAGGATCGAACCCGGGTCTCCGGCATTAGGAGGCAGTGGCTCTACCTGGATTTAGACCCAATGACAGTGAAGGAACGGCGATACATTTGCCAGTCAGGGTGGGGTTCATCGTGGAGGGGTATCTGCAGGTGACAATATCCCAAACCCCACTGCCATTGTCCGTCTCATGAAGCCAGGGAAGGTACAGAAAAGATCCAAAAGGATGTTGGCGGAACAGTGCTGCAGCAGGTAGAGCCGCTGACTCACAGCGCCAGACACCCTGGTTCGATCCTGGCCTTGGGTGCTGTCTATGTGGAGTTTGCTGTGTGTGCGCGTGTGCATGTGTGCACTTATGTGTGAGTATTTCTAAATATCTGTGTGTGTGCCTGTGTGTATGTTAGTTATTTGGATTTAATCTTGGATACCAGGCTCTGAGGGGCTGGGTCCCTTGGTTTGGCTTTAGTCTCCGACCGACTCTCTGGGTTTAGGTAAAATTATGACCTTGTGTTAAAAGTGGAGACAAATTACAAGGTGGCGACTGTCAGTGGGCTGGAGTGGGCAGCGGATGTTGTGCTGAAGGCTTTGTCTGCTGCTGTTTATAACTTCCCCAGGGCATCGAACAAACAAACAACAGACCACTGGGTCAGTCTGAAGAAGGGTCCCTCCCAGAAACGTCATCCTTTACCTCCACAGATGCTGCCTGACCCACTGAGTTACTCCAGCACATTGTGTTTTAAACATAGGCAGACACGCTTCTGCAGAAAATTAAACCAACGCAATGTCTGGGTCTCAGGGAGTCTGTCTGCAAATGTCTGTTCCCTCTATTTCCTTCCACCAGTCACCATCTGTACAGAGACCACAGATCAATGGGCCACTGGATCAGGCCCTTCAGCCCACAATGTCAGTGCTGAACACGATGTCAAGTTAAATTAATCTCCTCTGTCTGCACGTGATCCATACCCCTCCATTCGCTGTGTGCCTCCATGTGCCTATGTAATCACCTCTTTAAGCCACTATCATATGTGCCCTCACCACCACCACCCCCAGCAGTGCATTCCAGGCACCCACCACTCTCTGTGTTGGCTACCGTTTCAACGTGGTTGGTCGAGGACAGATCGTTGGTGATGTTAACGCTGATTGTTCCCGCAGTGGTGAGCGGAGGACCCTTGGACAATCCCTACCAGCTGAAGCAGTTCCACTTCCACTGGGGCCGGAAGCAGCAACAAGGATCCGAGCACACTGTCGATGGCAAGAATTACCCTGGAGAGGTGAGAATCTCATGTTCATAAGTTTCTAGGGGCAGAATTAGGCCATTCAGCCCATCGTCAATTTCGCCATTCAATCATGGCTGATCTATCTTTCCCTCTCAACCCCATTCTCCCACCTTCTTCCCATAACCCCATATTTTTTAAATATCAAAAAATACTTTATTCCAGTAATAAATATTTACAAAACATCTTCTTTTCAACAACTCCATCCGACATTCCCGGAGGTTATACATTCAATGCAGATATTCATTGCCAAATTTACACAGAATCCCTTATTCGGAGGGGCGTCTCCACCACACCCTGCCCCCCATGTCCAACAGCGGAAGGACCCTAGACTGTGGTCCTCCCCCACAGAGCCTTGGTGTTGGCTGTGCCAACTTCAGTGCGTCCCTCCGCTGGGAGGTCAACAAAGCTCGGGCAGACCAAAGAGCGTCTTTCACATCTTTCACTAATCAAGAATCTGTCAAACTGCACCTTAAAAGTACTCAATGACGGCCTCCACAGTGGTCCAAATCCCATCTCTCCTGCAAAGGCCGAGTTTGGGGTGGCAGGTTCATCACACCATAGGAGAAAGGAGTCAACTGGCTGTCGTAGATTTAAGTTCATAGGTTCATAGGTCATAGGAGCCCATTAGCCCATTAAGCCCAAGGAGTCTACTCTTCCATTCAAGCATGGCTTTTAATTGGGTACATGTATATGCAAGGAATGGAGGGATATGGATCACATGCAAACAGAGGAGATTAGTTTAACCTGGCACCATGCTTGGCACAGACATTGTGGGCCAAAGGGCCTTTTCCTGTGCTGTGTTCATAAGTTCATAAGTCATAGGAGCATAATTCGGCCATTCAGCCCATCGCGTCTACTCTGTCATTCAATCATGGCTAATCTGTCTTTCCCTCTCAACCCCATTCTCCTGCCTTCTCCCTGTAACCGTTGACACCCTTACTAATGAAGAATCTGTCATTCTTGTGGTCAAGTGGTAACCCAGGCTGATGCCTTCACTGGGACTCCATGGGACAACAGTGATGACAGGTGGGCCACCTTGTCTCTCTAACCTTAGACAACCACCCTCTTCCTCTCTCCTTCACTGTAGCTTCACCTGGTTCACTGGAACTCAACCAAGTATCAAAGCTTCGGCGAGGCGGCAGTGGAAGAGGATGGCTTGGCAGTGGTCGCCGTGTTCCTGGAGGTGGGTGTTGACCGTGCAGCTTGCGGCTGGCTGAAGGTCAGTGGGCCAAGCAGTGACTGTAGGGTGGGGGTAAAGGAATCGTCGACGTTTCAGGTCTGCATCTGGACTGAATATGCTGATAATGGTATGGGAGAGGGCTAGGACAGAGAATAAGCAGCAGCATGGATTAGAAGGACTGAGTGGCCTGTTCCTTTGTTTGAATTCTGTAACTTTTGGTGCTGTTTGAACAGAGAAATGCCCCTTTAGAGAGTTGTGGCATCTTACAGCATGGGAGCAGCCCCTTCGACCCAACTTTCTCATGCAGACCAAGATGCCCCATCAATGCTGGTCCCACCTGCCAGCATTTGGCCCATATCACACCAAATCTTTCCTGTCCATGTACCTGTCCAACTGTCTTTTGAATGTTCTTATACTGTCTGCCTCATCTACTTCTTCTGGCACCTTGTTCAATATATCCACCACCCTCTGTGTGCAAATGTTGCCCCTCAGGTTTCTATTAAATCTTTCCCCTCTCGCCCTAAACCTATGTCCTCTGGTTCTTGATTCCCCTACCCTGGGTAAGAGACTCTGCATTCACCCGACTCAGAGCCTTTACTGAACTTAGATAGGCACAAAATGCTGGTGTATCTCAGTGGGTCAGGCATCATCTCTGGAGAAAATGAATAGGTGACTTTTCAGGTCGAGACCCTTCTTCAGACCCACTGAACCAATACTGAACTCTGCTCTACTTATCCAGACACACTTCATGATCTTTCTCTCTTCCAGATGGGTGACAGACACGCTGACCTCCACAGGCTGACAGATGTCCTGTACATGGTGAAATTTAAGGTGAGGAGCTCCCATCAGGGTCTGGTCTGGACTAACCTAATCTAAAGGCCCGTTGTCCTGGGTCGGAGTTGCAAGGCCTGGCCTGGGGATGTGTAAAGATGCCGGTAAGCCATAATGTCACAAACAAAGCACTGTTCACGACAATCCAATGTGTCCGTGATTGCAGGAGATTTTGGACGCAGGGAGCAGTGGGCTTGAGCAGATTTTATTGGAGTTCCATGATTTCCTCGAGAGTCGAGAGTCAAGAGCTTTTAATTGGTATCTGTACGGACAACGAAACTCAAGTTCATAGGCTATAGGAGCAGAATTAGACCATTCGGCCCATCGAGTCTATTTTGCCATTCAATCATGGCCGATCTATCTTTCCCTCTCAACCCCATTCCCCTGCCTTCTCCTCGTAACCTCTGATACACTTACTAACCAAGAATCTGTTAATCTCTGCCTTAAAAATATCCAATGACTTGACCTCCACAGCCGTCTGTGGGAATGAATTCCACAGGGAAACTTACTCAATGAAAAATGAATTTTTTAACTTGCGGGAGCATAACAGGCCTATAAACAAATAGATAACATAATACATTTAAAAATCAATAAATTAATGTCCCCAATACGACTGCAAAAAAAGTCTGGTCCTTAGACGTTAGACTTTAGAGATACAGGGCGGAAACAGGTCCTTCGGCCCACCGAGTCCGCACCGATCAGTGATCATCTCGAACACTAGCTCTATCTTACACACTAATGACAATTTACAATTTTACTAAAGCCAATTAACCTATAAACCTGTATACCTACGAATGTGGGAGAAAATCGAAGTAGTCGGGAAAACCCCACGCGGTCATAGGGAGAACGTACAAACTAAAGACAGTCAATAATTTATGGTTGCTGAGGTTAGTGTTGTGCAGTGATCAAGAGCTTGATGGTTGTTGGGAAGAAGATGTTCTTGAACCTGGAGGGCACGGTTCTCAATCTCCTGTACCTTCTTCCTGATGGCAGCAGCGAAATCAGAGTGTGGCCAAGGTGGTGTGGGTCTCCGAAGATGCTGCAGCATTTTTGAGGCAGCACCTCCTGTAGATCCCGTCAATGGTGGGGAGGTCAGTACCTGTGAATGTTTCATTGTCATTGAAACCGACAATGGAACAATGAAATTCGTACATGCTGCTACTTAACAGGCCTGCAATCACAATACGCATTGATAATATGTAATAAATAAAAATATATTAAATTAATAAGCACATCAACCTCCCTTCCATTGACTTCATCTACACCACATTGCCTCTGCAAAGCCACCAGCATAATTAAGGACCAGTCATACCCCGGTCATTCCCTCTTCTCCCTTCTCCCTTTTCCCATCAGACAAGAGGTACAGGTGTGAAAATGCACACCTCCAGATTCAGGGACCGTTTCTTCCCAGCTGTTATTGGGCCACTGAACCATCCTATCACCAACTAGAGACTGGTTGTGACCTATCATCTACCTCATTGGAGACCCTTGGACTCTCTTTAATTGGTCTTTACGGGACTTTATTTTGAAATAAACATTATTTCCTTTGTATCTGTACACTGTGGATAGCTTGATTGAAATCATATATAGTCTTCTCGCTGACTGGATAGCACGCAATAAAAAGCTTTTCGCTGTACCTCAGTACAGGGGCGACACAGTGGCACAGTGGTAGAGCTACTACATTACAGCGCCAGAGACCAGACTACAGGTGCTGTCTGTACGGAGTTGGTACGTTCTCCCTGTGACCGCATGGGGTTTCTCCGGGAGCTCTGGTTTCCTACCACACTACGAAGACGTACAGGTTTGTAAGTTAATTGGCTTCGGTAAAATTTTAAATAGTCCCTAGTGTGTAGAATAGTGCTAGTGTGTGGGTGATTGCTGGTTAGCATGGATTCTGTGGTCCTAAAGGCTTGTTTCCATGCTGTATCTCTAAACTAACTTTAAACTAAACATGTGACAATAAACTAAACTAAACTAAAAAAAGAGGCAAAGTCCTTTGTGAAACCATGGACACCCCACAGACGTTTGCAGCTTAACACTGAGCTCGGCTCACACCACCAACACTGCTCCGTCCTGCACTGCCCGTCCCTGAATCTCTCTCGCTCTCTCGGCAGGAAACGCAAGCCCAGTTTAAGAAGTTTGACCCCCAGTGCCTGCTGCCCGACTGCAGGGATTACTGGACTTACGCCGGCTCGCTGACCACTCCTCCGCTCCACGAGAGCGTGACCTGGATTGTCTTCAGGGAGCCCATCAGAGTGTCTGAGAAGCAGGTGAGTGACCAGAGGAGCCACCCATCGCACACATCACCGTGCTACGGAGCGCAGTCAATGCCTCTGCACCAAGCAGCAATGGACCCAACTCACCTCCTGTTCCGTAGCCCTGCTACAAGGACAGGTGTGCAGGGATTGCAGATAGCTGTAATAGGAGAGCATTAATGGGAGATTCTCACTTCCCTCGTATTACAGGGACACAGTGGCGCAGCGGTAGAGCTGCTGCCTGACAGCGTCAGAGACCCGGGTTTGATCTTGACCTCAGGTGCTGTCTGTGTTGAGTTTGTACGTTCTCCCTGTGGGTTTTCTCTCGGTGCTCCGGTTTCCTCCCACATTCTATAGGCGTGCGGGTTTGTAAGTAAAATTCGCATCGGAAAATTGTCCCTAGTGTGTGGGATAAAACTAGTGTAAAGGGTAGGAAGAATGTGCAGATGATGGTTTAAACCAAAGATAGACACAAAAAGCTAGTGTAACTCAGCGGGCCAGCCAGCATCTCAGGAGAAAAGGAATAGGTGGCGTTCCGGGTCGGGACCCTTCTTCAGACCTATTGAAACATCACCCATCCCTTTTCTCCAGAGATGCTGCCTGACCCACTGAGTTACTCCAGCTTTTTGTGTCTATCTGTAGTGTACGGGGTGATTGTTGGTGGGCACAGACTCAGTGGGTCGAAGGGCCTGTTTCCTCACTGTATCTCTAAATAAAGTGGCTCTCCCATAGTATTATGGGCTTAAACATAATGTACTTGGTTAAATATATCCAACCAAGCTTCCTTCATCAATATACATTATCCACGATCCGAATTTTCTGCTAATCCCTACCATCTCCTCACATCAGACTTCCTGATGCCCACCTGTTATTGTCTAAATGTGTAGGAAGGAACTACTGATGGTCGTTTAAACTGAAGATAGACACACCATGCTGGAGTAACTCAGCGGGATGGACAGTGTCTCTGGAGAGAAGGAATGAGTGACGTTTCGGGTCGAGACCCTTCTTCGGACAGAAAGTCATGGGAAAGGGAAACAAGAGATATAGACAATGATGTAGAGAGATACAGAACAAATGAATGAAAGATATGCAAAGAAGTAACAATGTTGCTAGGTGAGAACGAGAAGCTGGTATGACTTGGATGGGGGAGGGATGGAGAGAGAGAGGGAATGCAGGGGTTACTTGAAGTTAGAGAAATGAATAGTCACACCCCTGGGCTGTAAGCTGCCCAAGTGAAATATGAGATGCTGTTCCTCCAATTTGCGTTTAGTCTCACTCTGACAATAGACAATGGGCTCGGACAGAAAGATCAGTGCGGGATTTAGAAGGGGAATTAAACTATTTAGCAATCAGCAGATCAGGTAAGTCCAGGCGGACTGAACTCAGCGAAACAATCGCCCAATTGGTCTCGCTGATGTATACAAGTCCACATCTTGAACAACGGATACAGTAGATGAGATTGGAGGAGGTGAAAGTGAACCCCTGCCTAACCTGAAAAGACTGTCGGTGTCCCTGGACAGAGTTGAGGGAGGATGTATAGGGACAGGTGTTGCAGCTACTGCAATCGCAGGAGAAGGTACCTGGAGAGGGGGTGGTTTGGGTGGTAAGGGATGAGTTAACCAAGGAGTTGCGGAGGGAAAGGTCTCTGCAGAAGGCGGAAAGGGGTGGAGATGGGAAGATGTGACTCATGGTGGGATCCTATTGGAGGTGGCAAAAATGTCGGAGGATTATGTGTTGTATACGACAGCTGATGGGGTGAAAGGTAAGGACTAGGGGGGCTCTGTCCCTGTTGTAACTCGGGGAAGGGGGAGCAAGGGCAGAGCTGCGGGGTACCGAGGAGACACGTGTGAGGGCCTCGTCTATAATGAAAGAGGGGAAGCCTCCATTCCCTAAAGAATGAGGACATCTTGGATGTCCTGGTGTAGAACACCTCATCTTGAGCACAGATTGTGGCATAGACGGTGGAATTGGGAGTAGGGGATAGAGTCTTTGTAGGAAGCAGACTTTGAAAAAGTGTAGTCGAGGTAGTTGTGGGAGTCAGTGGGTTTGTAATAGATGTCAGTCGATAGTCTATCTTCTGTGATGGAGACGGTGAGATCAAGAAAGGGGAAAGGGGTGTCGGCGATGGTCAAAGTCTAAACATTTGACTTCAAACCTTTTAGCAATTAACCTCAGCTTGTGACACATCTATACCTCTCATAATTTTATATACTTCCATCAGGTCTCCTGTCAACCATCAATGCTCCAGAGAAAACATTGCAAGTTTGTCCAACCTCTCCCTGTAGCTAATACCCCCCTAATCCAGGCATCATTCTGGTAAACCTCCTCTGCACCCTCTCCAAAGCCTCCACATCCTTCCTGTAAATGGGGCTACCAGACTGCGCCCAGGTTAAGAGTTTGCAACTGGCATGGATGACTGCTGCTGTTATGACTTGTTAATCATTAATCTGTTGCCTCATTAGGTTCAGATGGTTGCATCAGGGGGTTATAAAGATATTGCTAATGGCCTCATGTTCCAGAGGGGCAAGAGGCAATGAGGTTAATTATGCTGTAAAAATTCTATATCTGTCTCCAGGACAAACTTTGCCTCTCCCATTATCCGCTCAAACTCTGGCATCCTGGTTTTACTCAGAGGTATAAAATGACAGCTAAATCACTAGTCTATGGAGAGCAAAATCAAAGAACTGCAGATGCTGGTTAATACACAAAAGGACACAAAGTGCTGGAGGAGCTCAACGGGTCAGGCAGCATTTGTGGAGTAAATGGACAGATGACATTTCAGGTCGGGGCCCTTCAGGCTAATGAGGTAGGGGGGAGAAAGCTGCAAAAGGGGATGGAACAAAGCCTGGAAAGTGATAGGTGGATTAAGATGGGGGTGGAATTTAGAAGGGTGAGGGGGGATCTTATTGAAACATATAAGATAATTAGGGGATTGGACACATTAGAGGCAGGAAACATGTTCCCAATGTTGGGGGAGTCCAGAACAAGGGGCCACAGTTTAAGAATAAGGGGTAGGCCATTTAGAACGGAGATGAGGAAGAACTTTTTCAGTCAGAGAGTGGTGAAGGTGTGGAATTCTCTGCCTCAGAAGGCAGTGGAGATCAGTTCGTTGGATGCTTTCAAGAGAGAGCTGGATAGAGCTCTTAAGGATAGCGGAGTGAGGGGGTATGGGGAGAAGGCAGGAACGGGGTACTGATTGAGAGTGATCGCATTGAATGGCGGTGCTGGCTCGAAGGGCTGAATGGCCTACTCCTGCACCTATTGTCTATTGTCTATTGAATAGCTGATGGGTGGAGAAAGTGACAAAGGCTAGAGGTGGAAAGGAGACAAAGGGGTGTCAGATAAGGAGAGGAGGAATGAAATATAAAGCAGGAGGAAGGGATATGGGTAGAAGGGGACATGGTGGGTAAATTCTCCAACCACCCCCACCTCCCTCTCTTTTCACCCCAGCCCCAAGGCGCACACATTTCTCCCACCATCTCCACTCACCCTGCTCCTTTCCCCAACTCCATATGCTCATCTCGCATCCCTGAGTCTCCCATTTCTCTATCACCTCCCCTTCATGTAAGCTCTATCATGTAATCATGTAAGCTCTAAACTAAACTAAACATGAGCCCCTGATCTCTCTGTTCTCGTCTCATATTCTGTTGCCCTGCTGCAAGTAAGAATGTAATTGTTCTGTCTGGGACATACGACAATAAAACACTCTTGACTCTTGACTCACTCCTTGCAGATGGATAAGTTCCGGATGCTTCTGTTCACGGACGAGAACGAGTCGGAGAAGCTGCGAATGGTGGACAACTACCGACCCCCTCAGTCCCTCTGTGGGAGGAGGGTCTCTGCTTCTTTCCAGTCATAACCCAGTCTTCTCCTCACCCCTGATGCACACCAGCAGCCCACCCAGCGGGCACGGTGCGGGGGACCCTGGAGTTACGGACCCTAAACGGCAATTGGCCTCAACTTCTCATTCATGTTGGAGCTAGCACCAGATCAGGATGTCTCTCTGGGCTCCACCATTACGTGGTGGTGCGGTGCCTGGGGTTGTTGATGAGATCTCACCCCTGCCCAGAGTTTCACTTCACCCCTTACTCGAAGTAACTTGGCCTGTGGGACCAGCATTGGAATTCGCCGACACAGGCGGGCAGCACGGTGGTGCAGCGGTGGATTTGTTGCCTTACAGCGCCAGATCCAGACCACGAGCGGCATGGAGTTTGTACGTTCTCCATGTGACCGCGTGGGTTTTCTCCGGGTGCTCCGGTTTCCTTCCGTACTCCAAATGCGTACATGTTTGTAGGTTAAATGGCTTCTGTAAAATGTGCCTAGTGTGTAGGGTAGTGCTAGTGTTTGGGGTGATCGCTGGTCGGTACAGATTCGGTTGTTGGGCCGAAGACCCTGTTTCCATGCTATATCTCTAAAGTCTAAAGTAAATGAGATAGACTCGGCGACTGTTTCACAGAACACTTGCTCCTGGCTGGCCAAGGACTACAGGATCTCCCGATTGCTAACCATTTTAACTCTTCTTCCCATTCCCACACAGACCTTTCTATCCTGGGCCTCCTCTTTTGCCAAAGTGAGTCCACACACGAACTAGAGGAATAGCACCTCAATAGCCCAGCGGTATGAACATTGAATTCTCCAGTTTCAAATAATACTCCAGACACCTCTCCTTGTCTGCCCAGTTTCCACCCTGAACCCTCCATGCACACCTTTCTTCTCAATTCCCTCACCACTTCCTTTCCCCTCCCTGCTCCACCATTCACATCCCCTGTCCCTCTCTATTCCAGGTCCTCACATTTCCCCCCTCCCCACACTGTTCCCTTCCACCCACTATCCCTCCCTTGGGTTCTACATTTCACTTCTCACCTTCCTTGCTTTATCCGATTCCACCAACTACAATTTTTTGTCTCCTCACTCATCACTTCCAGCCTTGGTCACTATCTCTACCCTTCTCTCTCCTGCCTGACTCATCTACCAATCAACCTCTCCTCACCTGTATCCACCTGTCACTCGCCAGCTCTTGCCCCATCCCTTCTCCTCACCTCATTCTACCAGCTATCTCCCTTCTGCTCCATCAGTCTGAAGAAGGGTTCCAACCCGAAATGTTGTCTGCCCATTTCCTCCACAGATGCTACCTGATCCGTTCAGTTTCTCCAGTATTTAGTTTAGCTTAGATTAGTTTAGAGATACAGCGCAGAAACAGGCCCTTCAGCCCACCGAGTCTGGCCCGACCATTGATCACCCTGTATGGGCACTATCCTACACACTACGAACAATTTACAATTTTACATAAGCCAATTAACCTACAAACCTGCATATCTTTGGAGTGTGCGAGAAAACTAGAGCACCTGGGGAAGATCCACGAGATAATAGGGAGAACATGCAAACTCCGTACAGACAGCACCCGTAGTCAGCATCAATCCCGGATCTCTGGTGCTGTAAGGCAGCAACTCTATCGCTGTGCCACCATGCCACCTTTTGTGATTGAAATCCAGGAATGGCTTACAAGTTGTGCCTCCAGCCTACTGCTTTCCACTTGGAGTGTCTGAGATACCCTGACATTCTACAGCTGGCTGAGAGAAGAACCATTGTATGTCGGATGGAGCCAGGGAATGGTGGTGTATGAGTCCGCCTACCATTTACTCCATGACTAGTGGAGCCCCCTGGGACTCAGGAACCATCCACTATAATCACAGAACTTCTGCTCTAAACCATCTGTTTGTCGCCTGTAAATGTATTAAATAAATCAACAAATTGAGGGTTATTTGATTCCATTGAACTGTAGTTCCATTTAGTCTTTTGTTGGAACAGAGCGAGAAAAGGATTTGTATTTAGAAACAACGAACTGCAGATGCTGATTTATACCAAAGATAGCAGGTACTATCGTAATGCTAAAAAAAACATTTGAGGTACATAGATAGGACAGGTTTAGACGGATGTGGGCCAAACATACCCTCCATAATGTTTGGGACAAGGATCCATCATTTGTTTATTTGCCTCTGTACTCCATAATTTGAGATTTGTAATAGAAAAAATCACGTGGTTAAAGTGCACATTGTCAGTTTTTAATAAAGGTCGTTTTTATACATTTTGGTTTCACTATGTAGAAATTACAGCTGTGTTTATACATAGTTCCCCCATTTCAGGGCACCATAATGTTTGGGACACAGCAATGTCATGTAAATGAAAGTAGTCATGTTTAGTATTTTGTTGCATATCCTTTGCATCCAAAGACTGCTTGAAGTCTGCGATTCATGGACATCACCAGTTGCTGGGTGTCTTCTCTGGTGATGCTCTGCCGGGCCTGTATTGCAGCCATCTTTAGCTTATGCTTGTTTTGGGGGCTAGTCCTCTTCAGTTTTCTCTTCAGCATATAAAAGGCATGCTCAATTGGGTTCAGAGCGGGTGATTTGACTTGGCCACTCAAGAATTAACCATTTTTTTGTTTTGAAGAACTCCTTTGGTGCTTTAGCAGTATGTTTGGGATCATTGTTTTGCTGTGGAATGAACCGCCGGCCAATGAGTTTTGAGGCATTTGTTTGAACTTGAGCAGATAGGATGTGTCTATACACTTCAGAATTCGTTATGATACTACCATCAGCAGTTGTATCATCAATGAAGATAAGTGAGCCAGTACCTTCAGCAGCCATACATGCCCAGGCCATAACACCCCCACCACCGTGTTCCACATATGAGGTGGTATGCATTGGATCTTGGGCAGTTCCTTCTCTCCTCCATACTTTGCTCTTGCCATCATTCTGATATAAGTTAATCTTCATCTCATCTGTCCACAAAACCTTTTTCCAGAACTGTGATTGCTCTTTTAAGTACTTCTTGGCAAACTGTAACCTGGCCATCCTATTTTTGCGGCTAACCAATGGTTTGCATCTTGCAGTGTAGCCTCTGTATTTCTGATCATGAAGTCTTCTGCGGACAGTGGTCATTGACAAATCCACACCTGTGTCGTCAGCTGTGGAGGTCTTCCTTGGCCTGCCAATCCCTTTGCTATTAGTAAGCTCACCAGTGCTCTCTTTCTTCTTAATGATGTTCCAAACTGAGTTTTGTAAGCCTAAGGTTTGGCTGATGTTTCTAACAGTTTTATTCGTGTTTCTCACTCATAATGACTTCTTTGACTTTCATTGGCACCACTTTGGTCTTCATGTTGATAAAATAAAAGTTTCCAAAGGTGATGGAAAGACTGGAGGAAAGACTAGGTGCTGAGAGCTCTCCTATACCTGCATTAAGGAGGCAATTAAACACACCTGAGCAATTACAAACACCTGTGAAGCCATGTGTTCCAAACATTACGGTGCCCTGAAATGGGGGGATTAAGTATAAACACAGCTGTAATTTCTACATGGTGAAACCAAAATGTATAAAAATGACCTTTATTCAAATCTGACAATGTGCACTTAAACCACATGTGATTTTTTCTATTACAAATCTCAAATTGTGGAGTACAGAGCCAAATAAATAAATGATGGGTCTGGTCTTTGTCCCAAACATTATGGAGGGCACTGTTGGCAGATGGGACTATGTAGATGGGATGTGTTGGTCGGTATGGGCAAGGTGGGCCGAATGGCCTGTTACCATGCTGTTTGATCTATAACTCAAATTACTGGAGTAACTCAGTCAGGCAGCTTCTCTGGAGAAAAATAACCTTGGCTACGGTGTTGTGTGGTAGGTCCATTGTGGAGTAGAGATTTAGAGTCCAGTCTGTAGAACGGTCCTGACATTAAACATCAGCTCTCAATGTCCTCCAGAGATGCTGCCTGACCTGCAGAGTTCCTCCAGCATTTTGTGTTCTGTGCAAGGTTCCAACATCTGTAGTTGGGATGTTACCCAGTATTGTGTGCTTGAGTTATCGTGAGAGGTTGGATAGATTGGGACTTTTTTCTTTGGAGCGTAGAAGGCTGAGGAGTGATCTTATTGAGATGTACAAGATCACGAGGAGCATGAATAATGTGAACGCTCACAGTCTTTTTCCCAGGGTAGAGGATTCTAAAACTAGAGGGCACAGACTTAAGGTGAGAAAGCAGAGATTTAAGAGAGACCTCAGGGGTGACTTTTTCACTCAGAGGATAGTCTGTGTCTGGAATGAGTTGCCAGTGGAAGCTATCGAAGTGGGAACAATTACAACATTTAAAAAGACATTTGGACAGGCAGACGGATGGATAGGAAGGGTTTAGATGGATATGGGGCAAACCCAGGAGGCCAACTTGAGAAGCAGAGATTCAGGTTGAAGACCCTTCATCAGAGACTCATCAATACAAAACGTTAACTCTGTTCCTCTTGCCTGGCTGACCTGAGCAGTTTCTGTTTTTATTTGAGATTTTCAGCATCTGCAGTTTTTTATTTTCACAATTTCAATCTACTTGGCTAAAAAAAGAATGTACTTCCTAAAACAGAGTAGTGGCAGCAAAGATGCACCAGATTGTTTGAGGCTTTGTCCACATAGGGAGATTGTTGATTGGGACTTATAGTTTAGCAAGGTTGGAGATTACATTGAAACTTATCGAAGTTCACAGTTTCTGAGGTTAGTGTTATGTGGTGTTCAAGATCCTGGTGGTCGCTGGGAAGAAGCTGCTTCTCAGCGACCTACTTCCTGATGGTAGCAGTGAGATGAGAGTGTGGCCGGGGTGGTGTGGGTCTCTGATGATAGATCTAAGACTATCCTGTAGATCCCTTAGATGGCACGGTGTCTGTGATGGACTGGGTAATGTCTACCACTCTCTGAATTCTGAGGAATAGTCCCAACACGACACATTACCTATCCATGTTCTCCAAAGATGTTGCCTGAATTACTCTGGCACTTTGTGTCCTTTTTTGTAAACTAGCATCAGCAGTTTGTTTTTTCTACCACTTCATGTTGTCTCTGTCGTTCTGGGGCAAGGCTGAGGGGTTCTTTGAAGGCATCCTGCAGCCTTGCATTACACCAGTGCCAGGGAGGCCATGCAATATAACTACAGTCTGGGAAAACAGTAGACATTGGGCCCAGCAGTGAGACTTGGCTTTGACTCCAGTCTACGATGGTGGTGTGGGTTTGAACAAGGCCTTGTTATTACTGCCTGTAATCCTGTCACAAGCCTATCATTAGTCTGTAGTGTGTGTTTACTGAATAGGGAAATGGGAAGGATGATTAACCCTCTGAGCGCTGGTGAGCTTGCAGCTCTCCCTCCCAGTCACACTGAGAGAGAGATCTTGATTTCTATAGTGCCTTTCACATCTATCATTGAAGATCCCAAACCATTTTAGAGTCATGAGGTGTAATCACTGTACCTCTGCCATGGAACACTAGGGGCCATCTCTTGCACTAACATGGACTTCATTTTGCCTTAATCTCTTTTTTAGTCTTTTTCTTTTCACCGTCTTACAGAATTTATGTGGAATTTATGTGCAGTTATGTTTCTGCATGTTTCTCTGAGTATATGTGCCTGTGGTGATGCTGCAAGCAATATTTTCATTGTACTTGAACCTCACCATACGTGTACACATGGTAAAAATCTCGACGACTTGAAAAAAGACTGCAGAGGCAGAAAATCTGAGACAAAACTGAAAATGGTGGAAACATTCAACAGGTCAGCCAGCATCTCTGTAGAGAGAATCAGATGGTCATTGAGGATGCTCTGGTCTTTCTTGCTTTCTCTTCACCTGGGGCAAAGCACATCAAACATCATCTCCCCCCCCCCCCCCCACCTGTATCCACCTGTCACTTGCCAGACTTTATCCAGCCCCTACCTCACTTTTCCAGCTTTCTTCTCCCTACTCCACTAGTCTGAAGAAGTGAGCCAACACGAAACCCGAGGGTCTAAACTATAGGGAGAGGTTGGGCAGACGAGGATGTTATTCCTCAGAGCGCAGGAGGCTGAGCGGTGATCTTATAGAGGTGGAAGGAAATATAGAGGTTAGAAAAAAAGGGCTAAAGAAATTAAATCTAGATCAGTCCCGTCTCTCATCACTCCTGTAATCCCCGTTAACTAGTGCCCAACACTAATCCCCATTCACTGATTTACATTAATCTCCATTAACCAGTGCCCTACTCTAATCCCCATTAACCAGTGCCCTACTCTACAACCCATTAACCAGTGCCCTTCTCTACAACCCATTAACCAGTGCCCTTTTCTAATCCCCATTAACGAGTGCTCTACTCTAATCCCTATTCACTGATTTACACTAATCCCTGTTCACCAGTGCCAACACTAATTCCATTCACTGTATATAAACCAGCTTCTACAGTTCTTTGTTTCTAATCCCTCATTCACACAGCAGGGGGCAGGACAGAGCTGTGAAACAGCCCTACATTAGCCTCACACTGGCCAGACAGCCATTGCATCTGAAGGATCATCTGCGCAAGATCCCATCAACCCCTACATGATGGCATTTGGGAGATATATTGTTGATGACGTTATTAAGGGAATAGCGGGAGCACTAACTTTTTTCCCGCTGACTTTACATTTAAGTTCATTGCTTAAGATAGTTTTGTTGCAACATTCAGTGCAGCTTCCCCCCCCCCCCCCCCGCATCATTCCCCACTTTCATCTCCTACTAGGGTTGCCAACTTTAGGCAGTGCCTGGGCCTCCGGGCCTATACTGTCTGGGCCTACATCCCGTAGGCCCCCAGGCCTACAGTGTCAGGGCCTACAGCGCCCCCTGGGCCTAATACGGGACAAGGGCGGTCCCGTATGGGACAAACCAATTCAGCCCAATATACGGGATGTCCCGGCTAATACAGGACAGTTGGCAAACCTCATCTCCCACCCCCCACTCATTCCCCACCCTTATCCTCATTCATTCCCACCCTTATCTCCTACCCACGCACTTATTCCCCACCCTTATCTCCTACCCCCGACTCATTCCACACCCTCATCTCCCACCCTCAATTCATTCCCCACCCTTATCTCCCCCCTCCCCCCCACTCATCCGCACCCTCAACTCCCACCCTCAGTCATTCCCCACCCTCAATACTCACCCCCTGAGACAGCTCTCCTCCGGAGTGAAGCTCGCTCAGTTAGGATCCTGCCCGACAGACTCCCTCAAAACTTCCATCGTAGTGTGGCGCTTCCTCAAAATAAAGCAGTTCTGCCCCTTCAAAATGGCCATAATTTTGTGCAGCGCTCCCTACAAATTAGCTACCCGTAGTGCGGCCTATGGGAGGGTATATATTGATGAGTGAAGCAGCACAATGGCACAGCGGTGGAACCACAGCACCAGAGACCCAGGTTCGATCCTGACTATGGGTGTTGCCTGCACAGAGTTTGTACGTTCTCCCTGTGACCGCGTGGGTTTCCTCTGGGTGCTCTGGTTTCTTTCCACATCCCAAAGACATGCGGGGTTGTACGAATATAGTGTTCTGTAAATTGCCCTCAATGTGTAGGAGACGCTAGAGTTCAATGCTGAGAACCAATATATTCTGCACTCTGTATCTTCCCCTTTGCTCTACACATTGTACTTGAGTTTGGCTTGATTGTATTTATGTATAGCATTATCTGATCTGATTAGATAGCGTGCAAAAAGGTTTGATCCTGACCTAGGGTGCTGTCTGCGTGGAGTTTTCACGTTCTCCCTGTGACGTGTGTGTCCTCTGGGTTCTCCTGCTGTTCCTCGCGTCTACAACCCTGATGTCAAACTGTTTTTGTTTCTGTGTATCACCAATGAATTGAGGTCCTGGATTTCAGGTTGCAAGTGCATGGATTCAAGGCTTGCAGATGAGTCGGGACTTGGAAATGCCTCCAAAAGCGGGCAGGCACGGACCGATGAAATAGGGGCTAGTGCAGAGAAGTATGAAACCGTGCACTTTAGGAGGTAGATCGGGAGTCAATATAAAGTCATTTTACAATGTCTTTACAAGGCTGTGGAGACAGTGGCCCCTGGCGCAGCGGTAGAGTTGCTGCCTTACAGCACCATTGGCTATGCAGAGTCTGCACGTTCCACCTGTAACCACGTGAGTTTTCTCCGGGTGCCACACTCCCACACTCCAAAGACGTGCGGGTTTGTAGGTTAATCAGCCTCTGTAATTTGTCCCTAGTGTTTAGGATAGTGCTAGTGTACAGGGTGATCGCTCGTCGGCGCGGACTCAATGGGCCGAAGGGCCTGTTTCCACACTGTATCTCTGAAGTAAACTGAGATACTGGTGAATGTGAAGGCGTTGGGCAAGCTGAGAGTGCGTTTACAGAAACAGCCACAGTTCTTGGTTTTATAAATAGCGGCACAGAGCACAAAGGCACAGAAGTTATTCTAAATATTTATAAATCACTGATTTGTCCTGAGCACGTGGCGTGTGTTCTGAACTGGGCCCCGCACAGTGGGAAAGATGTCAAACCTTGGAGCATGTAGAGAGTTCTGAGAAGTTTGTGTGACCTCTTGGAATTAATAGCCAATGAAATACTTTTTTTAAACTGTGGTTATTATCGTAACATTGGAACCAAGCAGCAAGGTTGCACAGAGCAAGATCTCAGAATAGCCAACAAGGTTATTTATGTTTCTAGTGATCTGGGAGGTATTGTGTAGGAAAAAACTGCAGATGCTGGTTTAAATCGAAGGTAGACATAAAATGCTGGAGTAACTCAGTCTGAAGAAGGGTCTCGACCCGAAACATTGCCTCTTCCTTCTCTACAGAGATGCTGCCTGAGTTACTTGAGCATTTTGTGTCTACCTAGGAGGTATTGTGAGATGGTTTAGGTTTATTAATATCATGTGTAGCAAGGTACAGTGAAAAGCTTTGTTTTGTATGCTATCACTGTGGATAGCTGGATTGTAATCATGTATAGTATTTCCATTGACTGGTTAGCACGCAACAATAAAGCTTTTCACTGTACCTCAGTACACGTGACAATAAACTAAACTAAACTAAGCTATATACCATACATAGATGCAATCATTTCAAACTCAAGTACAATAGGTAGAGCAAAGGGGAAGATACAGAGTGCAGAATATAGCTCTCAGTATCGTAGCGCATCAGTTCCATAGACAAAGTCCAATGTCCGCAATGGGGTAGAGATTAATAGGACAGTGCCCTAGCTAATGGAAGGGCTGTTCAGAAACCTGATAACAGGGGTAAACAAGCTGTTCCTGAGCCGAGTGGTGTGCACTTTCAAGGTTCTGTATCTTCTGCAAAATGGGAGTGGGGAGAAGAAGGAATGGCTGGGGTGGGACAAGTCTTTCATCATGTTGGCTGCTTTTCTGAGGCAGCTTGAAGTGTAGATGGGTAAATAACAGCTCAATCTCTGTCTGAACCTCCTCCCAAGTAGGGAAAGTTTAAAAGGATATTTCTGAGACACTGCCACTGTGCCGCGCAGTGAATCTTAGTCTCTGGGGGTGGAACTTGAACCCACGGCAGACAGACTCCACTGAGCTGCCACCTTGTCCCCAGTGTAGCTTGCTCCAGGCATCAACGCGTTAACCATAAAACATCAGCGGCAAGCACAACACACGGAGGACACAATATCACCTTGGGCTCCGTGCTGTCAGTTGAGTATCAGTTTGTGCTAAATCATGCCTTTTTATTTTCTGCTGTGTGGTACATCTACCATCACACTGCCTCTCCGAGTGTGAGAACAGAATTAGACCCGGCCCTGCCCTCTGGGGATGGGCTGCGTCTGTCCCCTTGTTGTGTCACAGTGTCGTTGCTCTCCTCAGTCCAAGCTCAGACACTGTGTGCTTCTGGAGATGAGGGGTGGCAGAGACACAGTCCAATCTCCAGTCCACAAAGGACAAAGGCAGCAGGGGAACATTAGCACTCACGGCTTCCCCTCCTGGTAGCACAGCAGTGGCACAGCAGCGCGAGAACCCAGGTTCAATCCTGACCTCATCTGCTGTCTGTGTGGAGTTTGCTCGTTCCCCCTGTGGGTTTCCTCCGGATGTTCTGGTTTCCTCTCACATCACCAAGTAGTGCGGGTTTGTGAATTGAGACCGCTGTAATCTGTCCCCTGGTATGTCGGGAGTGGATGAGAAAGTGAGATAACAAACCACTTTCAGCGTGGACTTTGGTATGGAAGGGCCTGTTTCCATGCTTTTTCTGAACTAAACTAAACTAAAGTCACACACCATCATAATCTGGAAATGTATCAGGGCCATTCCCTGGGTCTATCTGCTGGAAGCCTCTTTCCAAAGCTACTGAAAGGACTGCAGCAAGTCAAAAAGGAAGCTCCCTGTCAACGTGTGAGCAGTAGTTGGGAACCAAAGAGGCTTCAGGAGTTATGGACAAGTCATGTCCTTTATCACCCTGGTCATTCCCTCTTCTCCCCTCACCCGTCGGGCAGAAGATACCAAAACTTGAAAGCACATATCACCAGATTCAAGAACACCTTCTACCCCGCAGTTGTAAGACTACCAAACGGTCTTTCCTTAAGCTAGGGTGTAGTCCCGATCTCCCAACCTACCGCTTTGCAGACCTTACACTATCTTCACCTGCACTTTCTCTGTAACTGTAACACTATTACGCTATATTATGCTCTCTGGTAGTTTTCTCTTTGCAATTCCTGTGGTATTTGTGTATGGCTTATTGCACGCCCAGTGCAGAAGATAATAATGAACCAATGCCAATTCCAGGGACCTCAGATTACAGAACGGGCTATTTTAGACTAAATTCTTTAGTCAAAGGTTGGTGAATCTTTAGAACTACCAACCTGCAGACTACCTAGAGATTTTCTGGAATTTTCTGGATGATAAATGGGAATAGGATAGGAATAGGTATGGGAATAGGGCAGGAAAAGGTAGAACATCAGCCATAGAGTTACACAGCACAGAAACAACTTGTCCATGCTAACCAAGATGGGCCTCTTCCATTGGCACAAACTGGAGGAACAGCACCTCATATTCTGCTTGGACCACTCACAACCCAACGGTATGAACATTGGATTCTCCAATGTTAGGTACCAACCCCTCCCTTCTCTTCCCTGTGTCCTACCTTGATGCACACTCATTTCTCCCTTTACCTCCCTTTACCTCCTTTCCCTCCTCTCCCTCATCCCCTTTCACCCATATTCCTTCCTCTGGTTTCACTTCCCCGCCTCTTCTATCAGTTGCTCTTTATTTCGTGTTTTTTGTCTTTTCATTTCTGGTCTTTGGACAACCTTCTGCCAATTAGGGGTTAATTCACCGGTATCCACCTATCACTCGCTAGGCTTTGTCCCACTCCCACCTTTCTCCCATCTTTCTCTCCCCCCCCCCCCCCCCACACAATCAGTCTGAAGAAGGGTCACGACCTGAAATGTCGCCAATCCATGTTCTCCAGAGATGATGCCTGACCCGCTGGGTCACTCCAGCACTTTGTGTCCTTTCTCTAAGTGATTCAACGCTTACTCGCACAGTACTTCTAGTTCATTTGTGTTCATGTAGCTTCTCAAAGCTAGTGAGGTTTGCTGACCTGCTCAACAATGGACAGATGTTGAATATTAATTGTTGAACATTCAGAAAACTGTGCCCCAGGGTTTGAGTTAACATCTGTGTTCTCTGAGGACTAATGGTTCGTGGTTCTTTTATTGTCACGTGTACCAAAGGTACAGTGAAGTACATTTTTTGCATATGGATCAGTGCAATTATTTCCATAAATAAAGACAATCCTTGATTAAGTACCCCAAACATGGAAGCAGCCCACTGAGTCCATATGCAAGAGGCGCCAGGTATTGGTGCCATTCTACACAGTCCAGGCTGCAGCTGGTCACCAAGGCACTTTGCAGCCGTCCCGTCATTCAGATCGCCAGCGAGCCGTCCTTCTCTCCTCTCCGATCCTTCAGCCTTCGTGCCTCGTGAGGGCACCTCCCACAGCCGACCTTGAAGGTGCGGAAGGTTTAGACTCCCCCCCCCCCCCCGGTTCTCCCACCGGTCCTTTGTCCAGTGTCTGCTGGTGTCATCGACTCCTCCTTCCGGTTCCTGGGGGACCGAGCGGGAGACAAAGCTCGAGGATGAGCGGGAGACAAAGCTCGGTTTCACTCCAGGTGGGCTTCATAGGTTCATAGTGTTATAGGAGCAGAATTAGGCCATTTGACCCATCAACTCTACTCCGCCATTCAATCATGGCTGATCTATCATTTCCTCTCAACCCCATTCTCCTGCCTTCTCCCCATAACCCTCGACTCCTTTACTAATCAAGAATCTGTCAATCTCCTCCTTAAAAAATACCCATTGACTTGGCCTCCCCAGCCGTCTGTGGCAATGAATTCTACAGATTCACCGGCCTCTGGCTAAAGAAATTCCTCCTCATCCCCTTTCTAAAGGTATGTCCTTTTATTCTGAGGCTGTGCCCTCTGGTCCTAGTCTCTCCCACTAGTGGAAACATCCTCTCCACATCTGCTCTCCCCAAGCCTTTCAGTATTCGGTACGTTTCAATGAAGTCCTCCCTCAACCTTCTAAACTCCAGTGAGTGCAGGCCCGGTGCCTATGGTTTCACGGCTGGCTGCCTGCCGGGGTTCGGTAACCACCCGCGCCGCCCTCCGAGAGCTTGCGCCGCGCTGCCTTGTGTCCGTCGCCGCCGCTGGCTCCTCTGACCATTGTCAGACGTAGAGTGGGGGGGGGAAGGATTGGCGTGGTCTTCTGTACAATATCGGCTCAATTGGTCAAATTGTTCTTTTACAAGTGAGTTGGCAATGACTCAGACCGAACAAGTCTTTATCAAATCTGTGAGCTGCTCAGACAGCTTCCTGCTATTTATAGTTCATTTATTCAAAAGATCACTTTCAAATGATTGTGTGAGTTCTTTGCAAGTCAAGGATTGATATTCTGCTTGTGGCAAGAGCCTATGCAGCCTCTGCAGAGATGAGGTTGAGTTTCCCTTCTCTGCCCACTCCCTCCCCCTCCTGTGACACTGACTGCCTAGATGCTGTGCTCCAATGAAGGCCAGCGTAGGCTGGGGGAACAGCACCACACCTCCCACGTGGACTGTTGCAGCCTTCCCACCTCTGCAACTGTCCTGTGAGGAGGAATGGAAATGCCAGCTCTGCTTCCCCTCTCCACGGCTGCTGCCTGACCTGCTGAGCATTTCCGACATCTTCAGCTTACAGTTACATCTTTAGAGTTTGGTTTATTGTTTTCACATGTACTGAGATACAGTGAAAACTTTTGTGCCATCCAGGTAAATCATACCGTACGTCAGTACCATCAGATAACAACATATCAAAGAGTGTGCAATAAGAACATTTAAAGGACACTTGGACAGGTACATGGATAGGAAATGGATATGGGCCAAATGCAGGACTTTAGAGATACAGCACAGAAACAGGCCCTTCGGCCCACCCAGTCTGTGCCGACTAGCGATCACCCCGTATACTAGCACTATCCTACGTACTAGGGACAATTTACAATTTTACCAAAGCCAATTAACCTACAAACCTGTACGTCTTTGGAGTGTGGGAGGAAACTGGAACACCCGGAGAAAACCCAAGTGGTCACAGGGAGAACGTAGTCAGGACCGAATCCGGGTTTCTGGCACTGTGAGACAGCAACTCTACCACTATGCCACCCAAGCTTCGATAGAACATCTTGGTCAGCATGGATGAGTCAGGTCGAAGGGCCTGTCTCTGTGCTGTAATGATTTTTGGACTCTATAACCATCTCAAGCCCATTAAGAGCTGGCCAATAAAAACTGGTTTTAGCAGCAAGAACCAAAACCTATCCCTTAATAAACTAGGTCAACATTCCATTCAATACTTCTGAACAAGGCTGTTGGTGTTGTCCATCATTCTTATCGGTTTATTGTCATGTGTACCAAGCTACAGTGAAAAACATTATGTACTATCCAGTCAAATCACACTGTACATGAATGAGTACAACTCTGCAATTTGTGTGTGTGTGAGAGTGTGTGGGAATGCGTATTTTTCTGTGTGTGTGTGTGTGTATGTGTGTGAGTGTGTTTGTGTGAGTGCGTGTGTGCGTGTGTTTGTGTGTGTGAGTGTATGTGAGTGTGAGTATTTGTGTGTGAGTGTGTGTGTGTGAGCATGCATGAGTATGTATGTGAGTATGTGTGTGTGTGTGAGTATGTGGGAACATGCGTGCTTGTACATGCATGCCTGTATGTGTGCATGTGCATGCGTGCTCTGTGCACGGTGTGTATATGTGCACGTGTGTGCGTGAGGCCAGAGGTCACGGGTGGGGAGCAGCCGTGTTCCGGTAGCCTGGATTTTCCAGAGCTCTTCCTTGGAGACCAACGGGCGATTTCCCGGCAAACAGCCGGGACAAACCGGGAGAGTGAGCACCCCAAGGTCAAGCCTTCCCTCCACCTGAGCCTTTCCTTGCTTCGGTCTGTCAGTGAACATCCATTAGCTCCCTGTCACCGGTATAAATAGAAAGCACTCCACACAAAAATAAAATGCCCTAATCTAAGAGGCCTTAAAAATAGCAGCCACGTGTATTCCTGACAATGGAGTGGTGGTGCTGACGGGTCTTCTCGGAGCTGAGCTTGATGCAAAGATGCGAAGACACTCACTTCTGTTTGGTAAACACCAGAATAATCCTCCTGGAAACCCTGAGCGACAGCCCATCTCCCTACCCTGGACAGGCTCCAAGATTCCAGTAAACCTGTCCGATAAGGAGACAGCTTGCTGGCTACAAACTGATTAAGAGTGTCAGGAACATTTCATTGGCCGCGCCTGTCCCAACTGTGTTCAGTTATCACACCAGACGCAGAGAGAAGAGAGCAAAGTAAAATAAACCGCTGCAGGAACTCAGCGGGTCAGTCAGCAACCGGAGGGAATGGGGCAGGCAACGTTTCAGGTCGGGGCCCTTCTTCAGTCTGACTGGACATCCATAGTAAAGAGGGTGGTGGGTTCCTGAAACCTACTGCCAGGGGTGGTGGTGGAGGCTGATACATTGGAGGTGTATAGGAGGCTTTTAGATAGATATTCAGGGAAGTAGGGATATGGATTACATGCGGCAGAGATTCGTTTAACTTGGCATCATTGTGGGCTGAAGGGCCTGTTGTTGTACTGTGCTGTTTTGTGTTCCATGGTGTATAAATAATTGTGAATGCCAATGATCAGATGAGATGTTCCCCAAGAGTGATGGCTGTGGAGGAATGGGTGCGTTAGTTGTCCAACATCAGAGCTCTGCAGACTAAACACTGATTCCCACAGGCTGGAAGGCAGCAGATGTAACCCAACTATCGAGGAGAGGAGGAGAGAGCAAGTGAGCATCTGCTGAGAGCAACCAGCTGACTACAGCAGTGGAAAAAGTGCCAGCATCTATTATTAAAAGAGTAGGGCACTTGAAACATATAACAGAATCAGGGCAAGGTCAGTGTGGATTCATGAAAGGTCAATGAGGTTTGACAAATCTGTGAAAAACACAAAGCGCTGGAGTAATTCAATGGGTCAGGCAGCATCCCTGGAGAATGTGGATAGGTGGTCAGGACCCTTTGTCAAAGAGAACTCCTTGAAAGTAAGCCTACCTTGAGGAGATGGACAAACTGCATTTTGGAAGAAACCCTTCATCAGAAGTCAGACAGGTTCCCGACCTGAAATATCGTCTGGCCATGCCCTCCACAGATGTGCCTGGCCCCCTGAGTTCCTCCAGCACTTTGCATTTTTCACAGGGTTCCAGCATCTGCACTTCCTTGTGTCTCCATCAATAGTGGAGCCCCAGGGTTTTCATAATCTATGCCAATGATTTGGATGCTGGAGACTGCATGTAATTCATACATTAAAATACATATTTGTCATCAATTTCAAAGAAGGATCTGAAATGTTAACTCTGTTTCTCCCTCCATGGATGCTGCCTGGCCTGCAGAGTATTTCAATCAATTAGGAGTATTGTGGATAGTGAGGATGATCTAAGACTACCTCAGGATGGAGATCATTCTGTATCTTCCACCTGTCTCTTAAATTATATTACTGTTCCTGCTTACACCACCTCCTCTGGCACCTAATTTCAGATACCAATTATTCTTAGTGAGAAATATTCCTTCCTCAGATCCTCTTTAAACCTCCTCTCGCTCTCACCTTAAACCTATGCTCTCTAGATTTAGACAATTCTACCTGAGGGGCAACATTTTCCACACAAAGGATGGTGGATGTATGGAACGAGCTGCCAGAGGAGGTAGTTGAGGTAGATACTATCACAATGTTCAAAAAGCATTTGTACAGTTGCATGGATAGAATAGGTTTAGAGGGACATGGGCAAAACACAGGCAGGCAGGTCTCGGGCAGATGGGACATGTTGGTCAGTGTGGGTAAGTTGGGCCAAAGGACTTGTTGCCATATTGTGTGGCTCTGTGACCTTCCCCACACACACTGGGGTTGAGAGGGAAAGATAGATCAGCCATGATCAATTGGCAGAGAGACTCGAGAGGCTAAATGGTCTCATTCACAATCTTATGATCAGATGGAAGACTGGGCAGAGAGTTGGCAGATGGAAGTTAAGTTCAAGGTGATGAATTTTCTGAACGCAAATCGGAGTTGGAACATATCCTGTAAATAAAAGGGTATTCAGAAATATTGACGACTGGGGGGCTAAGAGGTGAGAGTCACAGTCATAGAGTGGTACAGTATGTCCAAGTCCATGGTGCTCTGACAGATAGAGGGGACTTGGTTAAAGCGCATTAGATTACGAGAGACACGGATATGTTAGATTTTCAGGATCTTTTCTCTTCCAAGGTTAGGGTAGGAAAAGCAAGTGGGCATGGGTTTAAAATGAGAGGAAGGAGTTGAAAGGCGATCTGAGGGGAGTGATTTTACACAGAATGTTGATATCTTAATGCTGTCAGAGGAGGGAGTGGAATGGGATACAATTACCACATTTGACTGATTGAGATATAGCATGGAAACAGATCCATCGGCCCATCACATCCGCGCCGACCATCCACCACCCATTCACACGAGTTCTATGTTATCCCACTTTCTCATCCACTCTCAACACACGGCGGGCAATTTGCAGAGGACCAATTAACCTACACCTCTCTGAGATGTGGGAGGAAACCAGAGCACCCGGCAGAAACACACACGGTCACAGGAAGAACGTGCAAACGTCACACAGACAGCACCCTGGGTCAGGATCAAATCCTGCTCTCTGGCACTGTGAGGTATTGAGACAAACATTGAATTGGCAAGGCATAGACGGATATAGTCCTATAGACTGGCATAAATCAGCAAAAAGACCATTGATGCTCTGTGTCTGTATTGTACAGCCCTACGGCCCTTTAGTGGAGATAGATGGCTTTCCCAGCTGCAGAGGATTCTGGGATTGTCTATCCTCCATTACTGGCCCTTTGCCAGGTAGCTGTGCAAAGCCAATGTAGAAAAGGAGCATTATTCACAAAATGCTGGAGTAACTCAGCAGGTCAGGCAGCATCTCGGGAGAGAAGGAATGGGTGACGTTTTGGGTCGAGACCCCGTCTGAAGAAGGGTCTCGACCCAAAACATCACCCATTCCTTCTCTCCCGAGATGCTGCCTGACCTGCTGAGTTACTCCAGCATTTTGTGAATAAATCGATTTGTACCAGCATCTGCAGTTATTTTCTTATACTACGTAGAAAAGGAGAAAGCGAGGTCAAGAGAGTTGGAGGAGAGGAGAATGAATTATCACCATTGGCGCAGGCGGAAAATGGTCAGGGAGTAGAAATGGCACTTGTGAATCTCCAGACCCAGGGACAGTAATTTAAGATCCCTTGGAAGTTTCCAAGTGCTGTGCCAAGCTTGGGCAGAGTTCCAGAGGGGGATGGTTATTTGGCCTGATCTGTCAGTGCGGTCTGAGGCTCCACAGCAGAGATTATACTCTTCCTGCAGGAAGGACTGCCTTGCCCTGGAGGGAGGAGGGCAGAGCATCGAGGGGGAGAAAGGCAGAGCATCAAGAGGGGGGAGCGAGGGGGGAGGCGAGGAGGCAGGGGTTGTATCAGCGGCTGGTTCCCTGGGCTGGATTGTATGGGGGGGTTCACTGCAAGTCACACAGCATGAAAACAGGCCCTTCGGCCCAACCTATCCGTGCCGACCAAGATGCCTTCTCATTGCTAGTCCCATCTGCCCACATTTGGCCCATATTCCTCTCAACTTTTCCTATCCATATACCTGTACAAGTGTCTTTTAAATGTTGTGATAGTACCTGCTCAACTACCTCCTATGGCAACTCATTTCATACACCCACCATCCACTGTGTGAAAATGTTGCCCCTCAGGTTCCTATTAAATGATTCCCCTCTCACCTTAAACTTATGCCCTCTGGTTCTTGATTCCCCTAAATTACTGCGCATTCACCCTACTATTCCCCACATGTTTTATACACATCTATAAGATCACCCATCAGCCTCCTAAACTCCAAGCAATAAAGTCCTAGCCTGCCCAACGAGACATTTGAGTCCTGGCAACATCCTCGCAAATCTTCTCAGTATTCTTTCCAGCTTCCTGCAGTGGGGTGACCATAATTGAGCATGGTGCTCCAGGTGCGGCCTCACTTACCTCCTTGTACGATTGCAACCGTGCCCCGGTGACTGGTGGGTTAACTCAGTCCCTGAAACGTCTCTGTGCTCAGGTTGGAAAATGTGAGTGAGATGGGTTACTGCGGCCGTCTCTCCCACTCCCAGGCCATTCTCATTACATTTTCCATCCATTAGTACTGATCCACTGCAGCCATGGTGAATCACTGTCTCCTAATTGGTTTTCAACTGTATTTATAGAAAGCTATTCAATAATAGGGGGGGATAAAGGAAAGATTGCCCTCAGCTCAGTAAGAACCTGGGACAGGAGACTGGGGGGTGGGGTGGGGGGGGGGGTCAAGATGCACCATCTAAGCTAGTCCCATTTGGCTGCGTTTGGCCCATATCCCTCTAAACCTTTTCCTATCCATGTACCTGTCCAAGTGCATTTTAACTGGTTATGGTACCTGCCTCAACTACCTCCTCTGGCAGCTCGTTCCATGTACCCACCACCCACTGTGTCAAAAAGCCACCCCTTAGGTTCCTATTAAATCCTTCCCCCCCTCACCTTAAACCTAGGTCCTCTGGTTCTGGATTTCATAGCTTATTCTTATTGTGGGTGGTGGGTATATGGAACGAGCTGCCAGAGGGGGTAGTTGAGGTAGGTGCCAGAACAGCAGTTAAAATGCATTTGGACAGGTTCATGGATAGGAAAAGGTTTAGAGGGATATAGGCCAAACACAGCCAAATGGGACTAGCTTAGATGGTGCAACTTGACTGGCATGGATGAGTTGAGCCATAGTGCCTGTTCCTGTGCTGAATGTTTCTATGACTATTTTTGAGTGACTGTTTTTAATTTCTGATTTATTTGAGATCTTTCTCGTTTTTCACACAGCTTCCCATTAATAACGTTATTGAATGACTATATCAATTTAAAGACATTTATTTGATCATGTTTAGCCAGTCATTTTCTACACATGACTCTATCACCCCAATTCACCACCGATATAGCACCCCACTACTATATTCAAAATAATCTCCACACTCATAATCCATCACCTATAAACTTCACACATAACATATAACCTCATATGCATCACATAACATAGCATATAGATATAAATTGGAAAGGATGCAGAAAAGATTCAGTAGGATGTTACCTGGGTTTGTGGGCACATTACAAGGAGAGGTTGGAGAGGCTGGGACATTTTTCTTGGAGCGTGGGAGGCTGAGGAGTGACCTTATTGAGGTACAAGATCATGAGGGGCATAGATAAAGTGAGGATTCTAAAACTAGAGGGCACAGGTTTAAGGTGAGAGGGGAGTGATTCGAGGGTCCTCAGGGGCAACTTTTCATTCAGAGGGTAGTCTGTACCTGGAACGAGCTGCCACAGGAAGCTATAGAGGCGGAAACAATTACGACCTTTTGGACAGATATATGGGTTGAGAGGGATATGGGCCAAATGCAACAGGTATGCCAACTTGGTGAACATGAACAAATGCCTGTTGGCTTCCCAGGATATTGAGGTTGGGAGTCAGGGGAGGAGAGAAGGAGGGTCCAGTCATGGTGCCGCCCATTTCAAAGGAGACACAGGGAACTGCAGGTGCTGGAATATTTAGCAAATCTCAAAATGCTAAAGGGACTCAGCGGGTCAGGCAGATCTGTGGAGGGAATGGGCAGATGGCGTTTCAGGTCTTGACCCTTCTTCAGATTGATGGAGTAGGGGGGAGAAAGCTGGAAAAGAGAAGTGTGTCCGGAACAAACCCTGGCAAGTTATAGGTGGATACAGGTAGGGGGGAGGGGGTGATCGGCAGATGGGTGGAGTAAGTGACAAAGGCTGGAGGTGTAAAGGAGACCAAAGGGTGTCAGATACAGAGAGGAGAGAAAGAGTGAAATGTAAAACCATATGGAGGGATTTAGAAGTCTCTATGAATTTCCAAGCTATTTCTTCTAATGCAAAGATAAATATTTCCATAATCTCCAAGATCAGCAAATAATGCAGCGGTAAATGAAACAATCAGAGTTAGGCTGGATTCCTCGCTAGCAGTAGGATGTTCACCCCAAGCCTGCTGTTCGCTGGTCTCTGCCTCTATTGCGAGGGGCGTAAAGGGGCTGCTTCCACACTGACATCTCTCTTGCTTTTCCTGCGCTGTTTCCCGGTAATGGAGAGATGCACGAGCACAAGGATGAGGGAAAAACCTGTATGTGGAGAGAGAGAGAGAGAGAGAGAGAGAGAGAGAGAGAGAGAGAGAGAGAGAGAGAGAGAGAGAGAGAGAGAGAGAGAGAGAGAGAAGGGTGATGGAGGTCAGGGTGGAAGCAACTGAAAAAACAAGGGGTAATACAGAGGAACTGCAGATGCTGGTTTATACCGCTGGGAAGGAGGGGAAGATGTTCAGGTGTCATCTCCCATATTCACGTGCCTGTCGCACCTTACTGCCCCACTCGTAGCTCTCTCAGTGCCAGAACACCTATCGACCTCCACTGGGACCTCCATGGTCCTCAGTGTCACTGCTCTCTAAGGGAAGAGGCTTCTACTCATTTCTGTCCTGAATGGCCAACCTCATGTACGTCTGCAATCATCTCTGGCATTACTCTGGCAATAGGGGCTCAGGACAGAAAGGTCAGTGTGGGCCCATTCCATTGCTTCTATCCAATCTTAATCTGTTCAAAGTTTTACTATTTAACTGGAAGAACAGCACCTCATGTTGTATTCCCTCTCTCTTTCCGGCTATAATTCCATTTTCATATTCTCTCTCACTAACTTGCTCTCTTTCTCTGTCCTACTGACTTTCTTTCTCATTCTCTCTCTCTCTCTCTAACCTGCTCCCTTTCTCTGACTTCCTCTCTGTCTCTCTCTGACTTACTTTCTCTCTTCCTCTCTGACTTTCTCTCTTCCTCTCTGACTTTCTCTCTTCCTCTCTGACTTTTTCTCTCTCTCTCTCTCTCTCTCTCTCTCTCTCTCTCTCTCTCTCTCTCTCTCTCTCTCTCTCTCCCCACAAGATCAGCCAGAGCTGCTACTGCAAGCCCATCCTTCTGTGTTTCCCATCACTTGTGGAGCAAATCCACTTTGGCACATTCTTTATGGGAACTGTCATGTTTCCAACAAAGTGCTTGGACTGTAATCCGTCCCAAACTGTTTCTACGTAAATCCCACTCACCGATCACAGCCAGGGTGCCAACGATGGTGCTGACAGTCATCAAGACGGTCGGTTTGCCCTGAATTGGCTCCACTTCAATCCTGCACTTGCCGTGGGAACTGCAGGTACAAATATTCACTGCAAGGGAAAGGTTAGATAATGTGATATGCAAAGCCAATGTGGCACAAATACTCAGCAGGTCGGGCAGCATCCATGGAATTCATGTTTCCACTCGATGTTGAGTTTAGTTTATTTATTGTCAGGCGCACTGAGGTACAGTGACCATTCATCACCCGTTCACACTAGTTCTACGTTATCCCACATTCGCATCTACTCCCTATACCCCAGGGGGCAATTTACAGAGGGCCAACTGACCTATAAACCCACACATCTTTGGGATGGGGGAGGAAACTGGAGCACCCGGAGGAAACCCACACAGTCACAGGGAGAGCATGCAAATTCCACACAGACAACACTTGAGGTCAGAATCGAACCCGTGGTCTCTGGCGCTGTGAGGAAACGGTTCTACCCGCTGCACCACTGTGCTGCTCAATTTTGTTTAGAAATAACATGTTATGCAGTTTGTTATGTCAGGTCTAGTATGATTTGACCGGATAGCGCACAGCAGAGTTTCTCGTACCTCGGTACACGTGACATTAATAAACTAAAACCGGAGGAGCCATGCTTAAGAAGTGTGTTAATCACCACAAGTTTGGTATTTATGTGACATTAAACATTACACTAAACGTTAGTCCCTTTATCCCATAGACACAATGTGCTGGAGTAACTCAGCAGGTCAGGCAGCAACTCTGGAAGGAAGGAATAGGTGATGTATCAGGTCGAGACCCTTTTTCAGACTGCTTTTTATCCCATATCCTGCACACTGTGGATTGCTTGATTGTAATCATGTATAGTCTTTCCATTGACTGGTTAGCACGGGACAAAAAAGCTTTTCACTGTACACTGTATTGTCAGTACACATGACAATAAACTAAATTAAACTAAAAAAAACACTAAACTAAACTGAACACTGCTTCCTGCTTTACCTGGGAGAGTGTCTCTGAGTGTCACCGTCGAGTCTCCTTCCTCTCTGAGGACTATTGTGACCTGGTGCAGACCTGGATCCACCCAGCTCAGCCCGATGGACAGGAACGCCAGCGTATCTGGAAGAGGAAACGTGGACCGTCAGCTTATAAACCTCGCTCGGCTGCCCGTCTACCTCAGAAACCAGGGCCTGTGAATGGGCTCAGGTACGAGCACAAAGCAGCAAAACCTGCCAGAGTTATTTGAGATATCAGGCCCTTCGGCCCACCGAGTCCGCGCCGACCAGCGATCACCCCTTACAGTAGCACTATCCTATACACTAGGGACAGTTTACAATTCACAGAAGACAATTTATGTTAATCTACAAACCTACTCGTCTTTGGAATGTGGGAGGAAACCGGAGCACCCGGAGAAAACCCATGTGGTCACAGAGAATGTAGAAACCCTGTACCGATATCAGCCATAATCAGGATCTACATTTCTTCAGGCAAGTGAAAGGTCCCAGATATAGACTTAAGAACTGGAGATGTTGGTTTACAAAGAAAAAGACAAAAGTGTTGGAGTAACTCAGCGGGTCAGGCAGCATCTCTGGAGAGCTTGGAGAGGTGATGTTTTGGGCCGCGACCCTGATCCAGACTGACCTAGACCACCTAGATGTTTGGTAACACTTCTCCTGACTCTGGGAGGGAGTGGTGCCCTCAGCCTGGGTCCCACAGATGTTGTCAATGCCAGAGATTGCCCGTGGTCTGTACACCTTCCTCACCATTCTTTTGTTCGAGCTTCCACTTCCGTCGCTCCATGGGATGGCCATCGAGGGAGAGAGTGGCCAGCCTGGCCCTGTGAGACACCGTGACGGAGATCGCCTGCTCTTCTCTCCGTGGGGTGCAGAGGAACGTTCCAGAATAGACCAGCAGTGGGCCAGGAGGCCTCTCCCGGAGTTCAGCAACGTGGACCACCAGGGATGTGGTGACAAACAGGCTCGGGTCATCTACAGGTGGGCAGAGAAAATGGAGATACCATCACGAGAAAGACAGGGGCATTAGTGTTGTCTTTTTGCAGTGTTGTTTTTTTGTTTGCGTTTATGTATATGTATGTGCATATATGTACATGTATATATATATATATATAATGTGTGCGTGTTGGAAGGAACTACATATATAACTTTTCTTGTTTATTATATTGTTTACAGAGTATGTAAGAAAATAACTGCAGATGCTGGTACAAATCAAAGGTATTTATTCACAAAATGCTGGAGTAACTCAGCGGGTCAGGCAGCATCTCAGGAGAGAAGGAACGGGTGACGTTTCGGGTCGAGACCCTTCTTCACTTTCTCTCCCTCCACATACGCTGACTGACCTGCCAAGTATTTCCAGCTCATTCCAGATACGGAACACCTAGATCTGTGTGAAAACGTTGCCCCTGTGGTTTCTTTTTTTAATTTTGGTTTTCAAGATACAGCGTGGAAACAGACCCTTCAGCCAGCGAGTCCACGCCAACTAGCGATCGCCATACACTAATTCTATCCTACACACTAGGGACAATTTACAGGATCCAATAAACCTAAAAACCTACCCGTTTTTGTCCACATCTCTCCCCGCTCACTTTAAGCTTATGCCCTCTAGTTTTAGAATCTCAGCCTCACCCTCAGCCTCCTACACCAAAGAAAAAAGTCCCAGCCTATCCAACCTCTCCCTGAAACTCAAGCCCCCGAGCCCAGGTGAAGGGAGAATGGTGTGGAGTGGGAGGGGAGGGAGGGGAGGGAGGGCAGGTGCCTTAGTTTGAGGGAGATTCTTGCTGCCTCTCACACAGGCACTCTGCACCAGTCGAGAGGAACAGAAGTGTGAAAATGCACAGCTCCTGATTCAGGGACAGTTTCTTCCCAGCTGTTATCAGGCAATTGAACTGTCCTACTAACAACAAGAGAGCAGTCCCGACCTACCATCTACCTCATTTGAGACCCTCGGACTATCTATAATCGGACGTTACTGGACTTCATCTTGCACTAAACGTTATTCCCTTTATTCCATATCTGTACACTGTGGACGGCTTGATTGTTATCATGTGTTGTATTTCCGCTGACTCGATAGCACGCAGCAAAAGCTTTTCTCTGTACCGAGGTACACGTGACAATAAACTAAACTAAACCAGCGTTACATGAGCACTTGGCTCAGTAACCAGCCAGTGGAGTTTGTACGTTCTCCGTGTGACCGCGTAGGTTTTCTCTGGGTGCTCCGGTTTCCTCCCACGTCCCAAAGACGTGCGGGTTTGTAGGTTAATTCAGCGGAGAGTTTGACAGACCGTTTAATGTGATGAAGTGGAGCCTGGATAAGCGGTGGGATCTGCTCTCTGCAGAAGCGTTCCTGGACAGTGGCATCATTGTCAGCTCAACACCACAGGGTTTCCATGCCGACGCCTCGCAGTTTGTTTTATCACCATTCACGTAACTAACACACTCACACACTCAGACCACAGCCAGTGACTCCCACTTGCCAAGCTTGACACTAGGAAGAAATATCTCCAAGTTTATGCACCGAGTCTTTTACCCAGGGCAGGGGAATCAAAAACTAGATGACACAGGTTTAAGTTGAGAGGGGCAAAATTTAAAATGTCAACTCCACTGGTATTAATTGAAGATATAATTCAGAATGATCTAATATGTGATTTAATGCAAACCTACGGTACTTAGGTGCTCTGACAATAACGTACCATTGAACCATCAAATCTTTCCACACAGAGGGTAGTGGGTATATGGAACTAATTGCCAGAGGAGTTATTTGGGGCAGGTACTATAACAACATTTAAAAAGCATTTGAACAGATACTTATATAATAGGAAATCTTTGGAGGGATATGGGGCAAATTTGGCAAATGGGACTAGCTTAGATAGGTCTGCATAGATGATTCTGTTTCTGTGGTGTCTGACTCTATGACTATTTTTTTTGTTTCTCCTCTCTTTCTCTTTCAGCTTTACAGCTGTTCTCTCTCTCTCTCTCTCTCTCTCTCTCTCTCTCTCTATCTCTTTCAGCTTTACAGCTGCTCTCTCTCTCTCTCTCTCTCTCTCTCTCTCTCTCTCTCTCTCTCTCTCTCTCTCTCTCTCTCTCTCTCTCTCTCTCTCTCTCTCTCTCTCTCTCTCTCTCTCTCTCTCTCTCTCTCTCTCTCTCTCTCTCTCTCTCTCTCTCTCTCTCTCTCTCTCTCTCTCTCTCTCTCTCTCTCTCTCTCTCTCTCTCTCTCTCTCTCTCTCTGTGTCTGTACCCTCTCTCCCCCCACTCTCTCTCTCTCTCTCTCTCAGCTTCTTGTGTTAGGTCATTCTGAATTCTATCTTCAATTAATACCAGCGGTGGGTGAGTGAGTGAGTGAGTGACTCATTCTGTGTGGTGGAGGGGAGGCAGGTTACAGTAAACAGGAGACACAAAGTGCTGGAGTAATTCAGCGGGTCAGGCAGTATCTCTGGAGGACATGGATAGGTGTCCAGTGGTCGGAAGAAAGCTGGAAAAGAGGTGGGGTGGACAAAGCCCGAGGGACCAAGCAGGCTGAAGAAGGGTCCCGAACTGAAATGTCATCAATCCATTTTCTTCAGAGATGCTGCTTGACCCGCTGAGTTGCCCCAGCACTTTGTGTCTATCTTCGGTGTAGAGTAGCATCTGCAGTGCTTTGTTTCCTTGTTCGCCGTGGGTGGCTGAGGGAGTGGGTCTCTAACGCTGCCTGGGCCATGAAGCAAGCAGCCATCCCACAGGCAGCTGCCCGTCAATCACGGGGAGCCATCTGCCCACCGAGACGTCCCTGTCTCACAGCCGCTGGACACAGCTGCTGCTGAGAGAGTGCTGTCCCCTGCGTTAGCGCTTCACGTCACCGCCTCCCTCCCCCGAGTCTCGGTAACCCTCCTTGGGGTAGAGTCCAACCTCCAGTGGGAGAGAGCTGGAGGCGTAACTACATCAACAATCCAGGGACTCAGGAACAGCTTCTTTCCCTCTGTTATCAGGCTTCTGAACGGTCCTTCCATAAGCTAGGGTACTGTCCGATTCACCTCTGCCCCATTGCGGACATTTGACTTTGTCTCTGGAATTAATGCACTACAATGCTGATAACTATATTCAGCACTCTGTATCTTCCCCTTTGCTCTACCTGTTGTACTTTAGTTTGACTTGATGGTATTTATGTGTGGTAGTGCATCTGATCTGTTTGGATAGCATGCAAAATGATGCATTTCACTGTACCTCAGCACAATAATAAACCCACATCTCAAAGACAAGTGGGTTAATTGGCCCTCGGTAAATTGCCCCTAGTGTGTAGGGAGCGGATGAGAAAGAGGGATAACGAAGAACTCGTGTGAATGGGTGATCGATGGTGGGCGTGGACTAGGTGGCCTGAAGGAGCCG